>NW_009647006.1:946466-1003454 GCF_000708025.1 Charadrius vociferus | reverse complement strand
TGTGATCAATACTGCGGGCTGTTTGTAGTGAGACAGAGGTATACTCAGTTGTGTGTTTCTGCATGTGCAAATGCATGTAAAGAGGATGGGTGATCCTTTTCTTTGAAAATAGAGTGGAAACTTTAGTCAAACCAGAAAAGGATTAATTATAGGAATTAATACACAGATCCTTGTCCTTTGTCTAGTATTTTATACCTAGTCACCATCTTAAAGGCAGGCTAACATATATCAGTTCATGTGCCTCTCATTCGAGAAGCTGCTCACATCGCAGGTAATAGAAACAGGAAAGGTATTTGGGAAAGAAGGGACCAGTGCCTGTGAGAACAGCTGGTGAAAACCTAAAATCTGGTTTTGGAGGAAAATCCTAACAGTTGTAAAACATAGACATTGTTTAGCGTGAAAACTGAGATTGTCAAAATGTCCTTATAACAGCTCTAAACATTATTTCTGCATAACTGAACCAAACTCCTGATGCCTGCAGGTGTTTTGGGAACCTTCCCAGAAGTCACTAAACATGTTCAAGAGGATCAGGAGAAGCCTAGGAGGGACCCAAGATTTGCAGGACTCAACATTACCCCAATGTGGAGCAGGAAGCCCAACATTTCATTTGGACTCCCGGTCACACACATGGCCTTCCACAGGCAGTATTGTGAATGTGAATTTTGGGAACCAGCAAAAAACTCGAGATCTTGCAGGTTCCCCTCTCTGTGGCAGGGATTTCTGCGGTCAGGGTGCCCAGGGTCTCCCCAGCCTATGGGGCACTCCGCTAGGTAGAGATGCCCACGGAAACATGATCCCGGGTTAGTGCATAGCCTGTCTGGGAGGGCTGTGCAATGTGGAGGGCAAGATGAGAAAGGATCTAGTTTTTCATGCAGTTTGGAAAGAGATGAAAGAGGGGAAGAAAGGTATTTCTGCTTTTCAGTGTATCTATAATTTGCTGTCATCATGAATTATTTTATTTCCACAGACTCATTCTAGGAAGTGCTTCTGGCGTGGGAGGATGCACCAGTGTCTGGCATCCCAGGGCTACATGGCCAAGGTCACGTTGCCCCATCACCATCTGAGGGGTATGACTGAGAATCCTGTCAAAAATGGGCTAACTTGCCATTACTCAAAGTCATCATTCATTTGGGAATGGATCCTATTGCTGGGTTGTGATTCCACTGCTGCAGGTTTTTTCTTTCTTTTGTGTGTATGCATAAAATATATATGCTTACTATATACATATTACTATTTATTTATATGTTTTGTAAATAGAAAATATGTGCAAATATATAAATGTAGATATTCTTTACAGTAAATCTTTCTGTACGTGATGTTTATATACACTGCTTAGTAAACAGGATTTTTGCCCCAGGACAGGCTGCCCAGAGAGGCTGGGGAATCTCTGTCCTTTGAGATACGATCTGATCTAACTTTGAAGCTACCTCTGCTTTGAGCCAGGGGCCTAGGCTAGATCACCTCCAGAAATCCCTTCCAACCAAAATTATTTTAAGATTTGATGAAAATTTTCCCTGCATTTTTCACTTCAAGACAGTTTTCTCAGGCTTTGATGGTACATACTTGTTATTAATACCAAGAAGTCTTTTAATGCATTTATTCATTTTTGTTCCTAACATGTGTCCTTAATGCTTTTGCAGTTACGTAGCCCCAAGGTTCATTCCCAAGCTGTTCCATGCAGCAATTTGCTGGTGGTCTGTGGAAAGTTAGAGGACTATAAATGAGTAGTTTCACTCTTGATTTCCAGCTGAAAATTTGTAGAGGGAAAAAAAGCAAAGAATACTTTCAGCAATGTTTCTTTCCACTGCAAGCAGTTGCTGTTGGGATATGATTTTTGATTGCCTCTTCCTGTTTCTGTTCCCTCCCTGAAATCTATGTTAGGAAAAAAAAAACAAACTGACAATGCCTGATGTGGTCATGGCAATCTTCAAAGCCAATGCAATCTTCATAGAACTACCATGAAATATTAATAATCACAGTAACTATCATAAGGATGGTTAGAAATAGCTAGCCACTTTTTTTCTGATAGGAAAACTGAATTAAAAAAAAAAAAAAGTGATGTCTAGCCTGACATCACTGACAGGGACACTGCAAGACCAGGACTCCAGGTTCCTTAGTTTCAGCTTTTGGTTTGGAGCACAAACTTGTGCCGTAAGGGGGACAATCAAATCAGCTATATCTGCACTTCTTAAAACACAAGTTGGTGAAGAATTAATAAACCCAGCGAAGCTGAGTCATTGATTTCTGTGTGGTGAGGATTTCAGCCCACTTCACACGCTTATAATAGAATTTCAACAGAAAATTCTTTAATACTATAGTGTAGGAATTATAAAGAATTCACATTGACTTACTGGCTAGACTTTGAAAGGAGTTTAGGGGTTAAAATTAGTCAAACCCTTAATGGGATTTTGAAACCTCTCATACTATTTACCCTACTCCAAAAAGGATTTGAATAGCTGTTTACCAGGCACCAGATCAATGGGCAACTGTCAGCCCTCACAGATTTACGTTCCCTCTTAAGACACTTTTCTCCCAGTGCATTATACAGATGTTGTAATTCCCAGTGCTGGCTGCAGAGCCCTTGTCACTCCCAGTGAAGCAAGCACAGCTTCAGCTGTTGCCCTGCCTTTCTGAGGTATGGGACCTCACTTCTTTTAGTATTTATTTCTGTGAAGTACTGTACTGATCTATAGTGCCACATAATTAATAGGAAAGTCTCTGATGGTGCTGAACACACCCAGTGCTGTCTGCAGATCTATTTTTTTTATTATAGAGCTATTACTTGAGTCTGTTCAGCGTTTCCCTTGTGTAACTGTCTTAGTGTGAGGTCTAAGAGGCTATGTGGGTTTATTTGAAGCAAGGAAAAAGTCATGTTTTGCACTCATATGTAATAAGTTTATCACAAGCGAAGAATTTATTTTTCCTTTATGAATGGAATGCCCAGTTTATCAGATCTACTTCTGCTGCTATTTTGTAACTCCGTCCTAAAGTCAGAAAATTGTCAGGAGTCTAACTGCATTTTATTCAGCACAGAGGAATGCATCTGTTCCAGTTGAAGGTTCAGCTAGTTTCAGCTGAATGGGATGAATGGTGTGATACTGCACCAAATTTACTAGCTACTCACGGCTAACTGGCTAATCACATCACTTGAGAACGCAAACGGTGGCTCTTTTAATCTGTTCAGCTGTGATGGTTTGGTTGCCTCCAAGCAGTCAGTAAAGGCAGCCCTTCGTTAAGAGATGCTCATCTGAAAAACAGATCGAGTCTGCAACTTTCTTTGATGGTTCCTGCTCCCCTTGGACATAAGGATCTATTTGTCTTGTGCCTGGATCTACTCCTGAACTGGGGTCCCACACTCTACCACCTCTGGCTTTGAATTCACGACAGATCTCAGTGGTGGGATGCTGCCCTATTGCCAAGCTGGTTTCTCCTGCCCATAGCCTGCAACCAACACAGGCTTGGAATGACAGCTTGGAAAAGGAGCTGGTTCATGCATCCCCCAGCATGGAGGCAGCCAGCCCTGCCGTGTGGTCTGCCATGAGAACCTTTCCCCTGCCAAGAAGAATGTCCCAACCCTCCACGGAGATGAAGGCTGTTTCTCTTTGCAGTTGTTTCTGTGACCACAGCTGTGTGGTCGCTACAGAGCAAAAAGCCCCAGCTCCCGTGCTCCCTACAGCTGCAGTTCTGCTTGGCCAGTACAAAAGCTGCACAGAGGAAAGTAGAGCTGCTGCTTCTTGCATCTTGCCCCATATCCACCTCTGCATGATGCAGGCAGGGTTTGTCTGTCTGTAATTCTGTTGGAGTGCTAGCATGAGAGGCTAGAAAGGCAGAGGCATCATCTAGTTCTGATCAACCACACCCCGCCTGTCCCCCCCCCCCAAAAAAAAAAAAAAGTATTGAGCAAGAAAACCATCCTGAGGTTTTAAAGGGACAACATCAAGATTTAAAATAGTATGTTAATAAAAAATTCATGTTCAGCGATCGTGATCCCGTTGCAGCAAACCGCATTGGTGTCAGTCATTGTGCTGCAATGTCCCTAACAGAAAACACAGGGACTGGTATTTACAATTCCTCTCAAGTAATGTTTGGGCCGTGCCAAAAAAAGATAAGTCTCCCCATCTTTAGTACAATACAAATTACATAGTAAAGGATGAGTAACATTAACAACTACATTTTCTTTTAGTTGTATATGCTATCTTTCTTTCTTTTGTTTCTTGGTTGTTCAGAATTGCTTCTTTAAGCAAAAAACCAAACAACCCAACAACAAAAAAAACCCCAACCTGTTATAGGTGGGCACTCAGTTGTTATAAATTATTTAAGGGCTGGACTAATGGAGGCTACCTTATTTATCTTCTTTAATTTATGGATTTGGATGTACTAAGGTTTAATCAGAGTAGGTTTTCTGCTGCTTTACTGCCTTTGGAAATAATTTACTTTGGTAACTTGTCATAAAAAAAAAAAATCCTTAAAGTTCTCATCATGGACATTTATCTCAAAATTTTGAACTCCTACCAGCAATCCCAAATTTCTACTTTAAATTTACTGCTTAAAAACTAACTGATGTATATGCTTTGTGGGAGTATTAAGTTTTTTTAAAAACCAAAAACAACCAACCAAACACACATTCCATCATAAAAGAGAGATTGGAACAGAGGTGATATATTAAAAATTCAGGTCTGTCCTTCAGTTTTCAGAATGGGCGTGTTTGTGTGATGGTGGATATAACTAGTGGCTTTAAGAGAGTACCTCCATATGTTTAAATGAAGGCCTTCTAAAGCTTTCAGAGTGGGAGGGGGAACAAGGAAACTAGCCAGCTGCTAATTTCTCTGTTCCTGCCATAAGTGCTAAAAATTGGGAATGTCCAAAATATCCAAATGCAGGAGGACAGAGAAGAAGCACGGCTCTCCTCTGCACTTTTTTATCTGTGAACAGATATTTTTAAACTCATATGCTCAGTGTGCAGACTTTTCCAATTTTGCTGTCTTTCTTATCGTTAATTGCTATTTTTCCTTATAACCCCTTCTAAAGTATGTAATGGGAATCTCAAATCATTCACTCGGATTGTTTCTATGTGCCTTTCACATCACTTCTAGCACTTATGCACCAGCTGTGTCTGTGATCTGTTATTCCCCTCCCCCCCCCTTTGCAAGTCTGTCCATTGCCCACCTTCTCCTTAAAAATCAGAAACCAGGGAGTCTAAGTTAATGGAATACTGAGGAGTACCATAGAATCCTAGAATTATTTAGATTTGAAAAGACCCTTAAGACCAGAGAGTCCAACCATTAACCCAACACTGTCAAGTCCACCACTAAATCATGTCCCTCAGCATCATGTCTACCCGTCTTTTAAACACCTCCAGGGTGAAGACCACTTCCCTGGGCCACACAGAGCGGCTGCCAGGCAGGCACAGCACGTCTGCCTTCTGCCAGCAGCTGCAAAAACCCGAGTTCCTGCAGGCTCTGTAAACACCGATGGTTGTGCTGAGGTGCTCCCAGGAGCTTTGGAGACAGGTGGGAGCAAAAAGACATGCATATGTCCATTCCCAGCCTAGCCGTGCCCATCTGTTTCACTGTGCTGTACATGCGGGAGAGGAAGGTAGATCCTGAACAGGTAGAAGAAGTCACACTTAGTTGCACTCTAAGTGAGAGCAAACCTTGGAGCAAAGTCATAAAACCATTTTCTGCTCTTCTTTTGGGGCAAAGTAAAAAATGCCTTAAGATTGGGAAAGGGCTGTCTTTTAAATTATTGAGGAATATTTCTCGACCGTGTTATGAGTAACATACCTATATTGCACATTCTCCTTTGCATTTACTTCCAGTGATCTAGGAATGCTTCTGTTTTACAGAAAGCCCAAATTGTATTTAATCAACCTGTTAGTTTTATAGGTCCCCTTTTATCCTCAGTGGGTTGAAATTAGACATCTGGCTGCAGCCTGTAAAAAGTCTAACTGTGTTAGAACTGGAGTCCCTAAAATTGAGTAAGCTCACAGAAATCTCTGCCAGTGCAGCATTTTGCTTTCTTCTCGAACAAAAGGATGGCTCGCTAGGAAACTCCTGTCACCCAGTTTTCCCTGGTGGTGCTGTGGAGACTTCCATCTTTTTGTCAGTTATTCTGAAAACTGGAGTTTGCAAAATCTTGACAGGCAAGGATGCGCTTTAATAATCACTAGGATTAACTCTGCTTTTTAATATTTTTGAGATGTTTGATACTTGTCTAGCAGAGCTTAACTTTTTTGACCCTTCTTCCTTCTTCGTGACGTTGTCTTGCGTTATCTAGGGAGCTCACTTCAGTGTTTTGATCGTGCTTGTTAACTGGCATTGAAAGTTTCTGTAAAATGAAAAGGGAATTGCAAGGCAAATGTTCTTGCTTTACGCCATCCTCATCTCTTACCAGAGGTCAGACTGCTTCTGCCACCCCCATGTCCTTCAAGTTTAGAGTAGAGGGAGATAAAGCCGGTTTTGTCGTTGAGGACAGGTTCAAAATCCCTCGGTCCCAGAAAATCCTCCCGTTTACCACTGCTTTATTATCCTTGCCAGGTTGAAGACAGCATACTAAGTTGTCCAGAGAAGGAAGCTGGAAGATCCATAGCAAAAAGGCAAAAACCCATGGTAAGTTTCTACTCACCAAATGAGACTGACAAATTTGAAATTAGCCATTTCAGAGGTTCCAGATTTTTTCATAAAACTAAGTAATTTTAAGTAAACTTGAGAACAAATCTGTGTAAGAGCCAGAAGAAATGTTCAGGCCGTAGACGTATGGCTAAAAAGTATCACCACACCTTTCCAAAAAGTGGGAAAATTATACTCGGAGCAAAACCAAAGTATTGCTCTTCTTCAGATCACTCTGGATTAAAGACTTGAAAAAATCACAAACTGCACCCTTGAGAAATTCAAGTGATACGATGGGATTGTTGAAAAATATGAAGAAGTCTTTCAGCCCTTCCAGTGACTTCCTAGGAAGGAAACGTCTGGTAACAGGGAGCCCTTCTACCTGGCACCACAACCCAAGGCAGACCTGGAGGCAGCATGTAAGTCCAGGCTTCAGCTGGTTGTAGCAGATGAAGCTGGATGAGTTCTACGCCCTGTGTTATTTAGGATGTCACACCAAATTATCCCAATGGTCCCCTCTGGCTTTCCCAGCTTAACCTTGTGTAGGTGCTTGTGGCAAGCCAGCATGTCCCAAGCCCCCCTGGGTGGGGAAGAGGAGTGGCTGCCTTGCTGGCCTCTAGAGAAGACCCTGAGCAAGGACAGTAGCTGCTCCCTCACCCCATCAGTGGGAGGTCTGGCAGGGAATTTCAGCCACCAGAGAAAAAAAGAGGTTTTGGGTGAATTTCCTGCTGTTTGATGGAGCTCATCCCTTTCTAGATACTGCTAAATCATTCCTGACAGGGATGACTTATCCCCAGGGCTTCTAAAACTGCTTCTGACAAACAGCCTTTTTTGGTATTGGAATGCATTGAATTTCCCCAAGCATTGTGCATCTGTGAAGTATTTCCTGTTAGAAAGGTATGTTTGAGCTGTCTTCAAGCTCCTCATCCCTGATTTTCTAAATTACACATGACGAATGCTGTGCTATGCCGTAAGTGCACAAAGTGACTTATGTGGAAGGAAGACTAAACATTTCTAGCTAGCATTTTTAATCAAAGAGTGTTTACTGATGTCTTTTATGACATGTCTTCTTGGCTGCTTGGAAGAGAATGGGAATGTAATTTTGAAATTTTTTATTCTTTTCCCCAACTTAACATTTGTATGAGGACACATTCCCATGGTGTATAGAGCCTTCCACAGGGCATAGTTTTTGGTGAAAGATTCAACCCGCACCCTAGAAGAAGGGTATGTCTTCCAAGCATAATAATGTCTGATGACAATAATAATACAAAGAAAATCAGTGTTTCTACTGTTCGCGATCTTTTGGTAAGTCTCAAAATAGTTGAAATTTTTTGGATTTTCTCTGTTCTCACAGACATGAGAACACCAGCTGTCAATCTTTATGGGGGGTAAGTTTCTAGTAGTTAGGAACAGTGAAGAAAGCTAAGCTCACCAGCACATTAAATACTTGCACAGTATTATCTCAGAAAACAAAAGATGCACAGAAAGGTTGGGGAGGATGTTTTGGTTTTTGTTTCAAAAATATTCCTATTTCAAAGCCATTCACATGCATTTTGGTGGCAGGCAGGAAGTGGCATTACTGCGCCAGTTAACTTTTAAATCTAGTTGCTTTTGATCTTAGTCATTAATAGGCAGTACTTTTCTCTCTAAATTGTCCCATTGAAAACTGGGTAGCGACTTGCCGTTTAAAGTATGACTCCATGTAACTTAGGATCATTAAACTGAGAAAAATGTTCAGTAAAGTATCAACCTTTTTATTATAGGTGTAACGCTAAATTTCCACTTGTTTCTGAAGTAAGGGGTTCTATCACTCTCCTAGCTGTGGGGGAGTGCCGTAATGTTATTTTATATGGGAATAGCTGTTTAAAATCATAAATACTGTTCTTCTAGGTTTTACTTGGCTAATGCTCTGCTGCCCAAATGGGACTGTGTGACAAGGTGTACATTCAAATCCTGAGAAGAATTTGCAACTGCAAGATTAGAATTAGCTAAAAGATAGGTGATATTTTTCCATTGTGGGAAATCTTCATTATTCCTCAAGCTCTTCTACGGGCTCTAAATTCCCCCTTCTTTGCCCCTTCTCTCCTCTGCTGGGCTGTAGCACACCTCAAACCTTTGCATCCGAAGGCTATAGCACCAGGAACCAGCCATTGAAATTGCTAAACCCAGAATATTTCTATATGATGAATATCAGCTGGGTTTGAATATTAGAAAACTGGTTTTAATGGTCCTACAGTGAGCTCTTTCCATCCTTTTGTGTACATGTGGACCTACAGGCACATACCTGTGTGTCTCTCTCTCTCTATATATATATTGCAATGAACTGCAGCTTTTCACATTTACAAGCTTGTCCTCTTATACTGGCATAGCACAGAATATTGTCCAATATAGCAACAGAGGAAAGACAGGATAAGTACTTATGAAAGTACATGATTCAGCCGAAAATTTTCCCCCAACGCACTTAGTCAGTTTAAATGGTTTCAAGCAATTTTATTCTAGCCTGGCGAGCACTCAAAGAGTGCTCAACCAGCACCACGCTGCCCTGTTGTACCCTCGTGTCCATGGATGGACTTTGTATTGCCTTTGGAGAAAGCCCAGTGCAATACACAGGGGCTTGCTGGCCACGCCCCCAAAGTAAACCATAACAATAACGGTAAAAGAGTAATAAATTCCCTTTTCTAAAGACACTTTCTTTTCCACTATGGCTTAGTCCAGTGTAGTATCAGCTGTCACCACACGATGGAAGAGAAGGGAATTTCCTCTTACCCTCCAGGAAAGACAAAGAGTAAGCTGAGTGTAGGTACTTCTACATTCAAGTCTCAGACAGCATCCTGATCTTTGGAAATTTCTAAGCCTCCCCTTGGCATCATCCTAAACTCCTGAAATCCACGTGTGCATAGTCTACTCAAAATGTTTCCCTTACATTAAGCAAATAAATGACAAGGTGTCACTAGTCTGAGGCTTTGCCTCTTGCTGCTGAGCTTTGAAACATACCTGCTGCCCGAAGGCCGAGAGTAAAATCCCTCTGGTCTTTACCACCGAGCTGCTCTGTAACACCCACCTTGCAATATTTACAGCAGTGATGGGTAGCTTTTATTTCCTGATAATGTACTGCCAGCATGTTCCCAGTTACAAGAGAAATAATAGTGAAAGCATATGGGAAACCTTATTCCCTTTCCTAATAACAAATACAGTGGAATTACACTTTATAATACCACAGACATATTTGTTTATGATGCACATAAATCTTGGGATATGTTACTAGGAAGACACATGCAGAGCTTTTTTATTAGAGAATTCATATTCTGCAGCTGAAGCTATTTTTTTAAAAAAAGAAATGCGTTATTAACCACGCAGAGCGTAGCCTCAGCAGTTCACACTTATGCCTGGAGCTCCATTAAAGATTCCCTAAATTAATAAGATTATAGAGTATTTAGCCTCTATTAATTATAGATACATATAGATTAATGATTATTTATCCATGTGTATTCAATTAATTTCCAAACATTTGAGCTAATTTATTGAAAAACCTACAGTAAATATTATTACAAAGGAGGTCTTCAGCTTGGGTAGCCCTTAGGGATTAAATATTACTGGAAAATGGAGAGAGCACAGCCCCGATCCAGGGTCCGCTTTGATCCTCATCCCTTAGACCTCTCTCCCGTGTTGTTCTGTTCTTCACCATGCTGCTTTCCCCCCTGTACAACCTGCTGCCCGTGGCATCTTACGGCCCCTTTCCCATCTAGGATTCCTGCCTTTTTCTCCTCGCACGTTCCCAGCAATAAACCAGGCAGAGCTAATGGGTCTGGCCTGTCTTCTTTGCTTATACCTATTTTATCTGTGCCTATGGCTGTAGCGGGGGGAGGGGGAGCACCCAGGCACCCCAGCGGTGGCCTCCCCCCTCTCGAAAGCCCTGAGATCACAGTTGGAGCTGCTCCTACAAAGGATATTTTTGACGCCAAACCCCCTCGATATTGCAATCAATATCAAAACTTCTATTAACTAAAACGATCCTGATGTTGGCATTGTACCTACACTATTAATGAGCAGGCTAATGTACAGACCTACAGACTTCTGAGGAGTTTAAAAACCCAGGGAATGGAAAATTATACTGAGATTTACCCTGTTAAAACAATTGGACCTCAACCAAAAAAGCACTTGTGCTTTCAAGAATCACTGACAGTTTTAAGAGCCAATATTTCATGAGTTTCGGGGAAGGCAAGCGAATATGGTATGCTGTCAAAAATGTGAATTCAAACATTCTTTATACAGCCTTTACTTGAAGGCTGATGTTTTGGGGTGAAAAACATAGGTCCTTGAAGCCCATGACTTTGATTCAGTCTGATTCAGGCGAGGCAGTTCAAGTATAATATTGAGACAACTTTTAGAAATTGTTTAAATGTTGGTATTTTAGATTTAACATGTAATGTAAAAGTTACATTAATAATTCCAGCTTCTACATAAAATGAAGCAGCATAAAAACTGAAATATCAATTTCCTGGGATATTCTCATATTAAAAAAGTCTCTCAGCAGAGTGTGAATTATTTGCATTTTTTTCAGCAATTCCAAAGCTACATTTAATTATGATCTTTTGGAAAATTTTTTTTTAATATTCTTCAAACTGTCCACTTTTCCTTCAGCCTGCCAGAGCAGACAAGCTGGCAGAATTTAATTTTGTTTAAATCACATTCCGGTGGAACATTCTGCATTTAATAAATCAACATTTTGCCATGGGAAACTGTTTTACTGGAGCAGCCCAAGTTGATCGAGTAACATCAACATAAACTTCATTTTCCCCTGCCTTGCCACTTCACCATTTTGGAAGGCTTTTTCATCCATTTAGTCCAAGGATACATGGTTAAACGAGCTGGAAGGAAGGAAGGGAAAACTAAAATCCTAATCTCTAATTCTTTAATTTCACCATATCTTGGTCAGAAAGTATTGGGAAGTAGGTACTAGTTTTAATATATCTAATTTGGGATTTTTTTAAAACAATAGATGCAAAAATGCCAATTAAATGACTATATCAAGTAAAAAATTTAAACACTCTCAGATAACCCATTCAGCCTTCTCCAATCGGAAGTGTTAAAAATAGCATGGATGTCATGGGCTAGAGAAGCTGAGTGTGTATCCCGCCAGAGATCCCACTTCTGTTTGGGTGCTGTCTGGATGAAAACGCGAACAGCAGATTAAGAGAGTGCTGGTAATGTGAAAAAAAAAAGAACAAAAACATAGAAAAAAAGTAAGGTTTGCAGATGGCTGGAGAAACTCTCATGGCTTGGTAAATGGTATTTATAATTTGTGCTCCTGAAGGGAGGGGAAAAATAATCATCTGTGGCTTTATTTCCTCAAGAAAGCATCAAAGATTATCATTGAGGTGATGTTTTGCTAAAAGAGTATGTTTTGGGCTGGGAGGCTCTAGTTTCTTTCTGGTGAACGTTACAGCAGCCGGGCACTGCTTCTGCTTTTCTAAAACGAGCTGGAGCTGGGATAATGGTTTTACCGCTCAAATTTAACGGCTTGCAGAAAGGAACAGGCTATTCTAACCTTTTCCAGCATGTCATAAATCTTACTGATAATTAAACAAAAAAAGGAGATTTTTTTTTTTTAAAGGAATCCAGGATTTAGGAGACCCTGTCTCACAAAAAACAAATTAAGAAAAAAACGAGAGTTTCACTCAACTTCAAGAACTTCAACTTGTTGAAACTACTTTTCCTCCCAAACTGTATACTTTAACATATCCACAGAACAAGGCTTGTGAGCTCTGTGGCCTTGGACAACAGACCTGGGTAAGGCAAACTCTGGACTCTAAACAGGCAAAGTCACTCTTAAAGAAACTCTCAGATCTGAAGAACACCATGTTGCTTTAGCAGTCTTTCTGTGCCAACCTTAACTGGAAATGTGAGAGCTTTTTATCGTATGCTATACTAATCAATGATAAATGCTGGAGTTTTAAATCAAAAATCTTTAAAATATGCAATGCGTTGCAATAAATCAAATCCTAATGAACAAAAACACTGTTCAGAAAGCTCCAGAGTGTTTTTACCAATATACTGGTTTGCAGAAAATTATGAATAACTTATACTTCCATTTCTTGTTAATTTTGAAAATTAAATTCTATCAATGTTAAAGTTTTATTTTGTTTTCATCCTAACATTTCTTGAGAGAAAGTCTTAACTTGTATAAAATATTCTAGCTGTTGAAATTAGACTAGATGATCTCTGAAGGTCCCTTCTAACCCCTGCCATTCTGTGATTCTGGGATTATAATTTATCATATTTAATATTTCCATAACAAATTTAGAAGTTTTGTGCACATGAAATGACATGTTTAAATCACCAAATGGTTTTAGCAATACTGCATCGCCACAGGGTCTGGTATAAAGCGGGAGACTGATAGACACCATTCGGTGCCCAAGACTCCCAGATGTGTACCTGGTCACAGGAGCTGGCATTATGGCTATGATAGGTGTACCTACCAGACCTTCCCCAGAGATCCATTAAACACTAGCAAATAATGAAGGGTTTACCCATCACTTGCCATTGGTGCTCTTGGTTTTAAGCTGGAGAGCCTTGATTTGTGTCTCCAAAAGGGGCTGGAGAGTTGCCATGCCAATGGCCGTAGGTCAAAAACTGACCATCAGGTCTAACTAGTCAGCATCTGATGGAAAACCACAATGCATCATATAGTGTTCTATTACAGCTTGTGCTTTCACAGCAAACCCTGAAGGCTTTGCACAATTTTATCTTCTTTTGCTTGGCCTGTCACCAGAATATTATCTGGTGACATAAACATAAAAGGCAGGATGATTTTCTCATCAAATTTGATTCTTTGTGTGTGTGTGCTTATGATCATTGCAAAAAAACTCAATAAACTCTCTGATGCACAGACATCCCCTTCAGCGGTGAAATAACTATATCAAACTGTCACAGTTTCAAATGTTCAATGAAATCATTCTTTTTTTTTGGTTGTTGTTTATTTATTAAAGTAGCTACACAGAGACCATATGAAATTTCCTAAATAAAATAGTTTCTTGCGAAGTGAATTTCTCTAGATGAATCAATGTGTTTGTATGCAAAGCACTATTCTCCGACAAACTCTGCTGAAAGCAATATATGACTCATTCTAACTATTCCAAGCTACGCATGACTCATGTTGAGCGATGGAGTCAGAAGGTCATTTGTTCTTATGTCTCTGTAAAAGTATTTGGACTCTTTGTACGTCCAGAGGAAAAGGAAACCCTGATGAAAACTGTCCAGCCCTTTGGGAAAAGCCTCAATCTTCCTGTAGATGAATCCACAGCTCACTAGAAGCAATGGTCACATTCTAGATTTTGACCAAAGGCAGCGTAATCTGCTCACAATTCAGCGGTTTTGAAGTTTGGCATGTGATATTTACCTTCAGGAATGAATAATTAATAGACAACGTCCACCTACTAGAAAGAAATTCTGTACTTTAGAGGGACGCCAAGTCCAGTGTTTGAGGTGCAGCTCTTACTAGACTCTTATTCTGCCCTCTGCGTAAACTGGAATTTGGTAACTTTTCCCTAAAAGCCTTTACATTACTCTGCCTGTATGGAAAGACTACAGGAGGAGATGTATGACATAAGAATTAAGAGTATTAATTGAAAGGGTCTATGGCCGTATTCATACAAGAGATAAAGAAGATAAGATTTAATTTGTGTGAGTGTATGCATACGTAAGTGTATGTATATATAGGGAGATGCATAGATATATCTGTCTAAGAATTTGAAACCAGGCACACACAAAGAGCTGTTTTCATACTACATTATGATAAAGGTGGCCATAAAAGGCCCAGATAATTATTGCTAAATATTTTAAATTTCAAATTTCTCCTTTTTTTCTTTGAGATTTTCCCTCTTATCTCATCTGTCCACCCTTCCATCTATTCACCCTTTTCCTGAGCATTGCCATTTTCAAATCATTTGAATAATGCTAATGACACTAAATTGAGCTTTTGCTCTAAGTGTTGATTCTTCTGCTCACACTCGGATGACAAAGGCACATTTAAAGTTACTTAAGTAAAACCGCTACTAAAGTAACTGCATTATATATGACAGTCGTGGTAATGTGTTTATTGCTGCATCAAATGCTTTTAAGGCAATAATTATGACTGCTTTTTACGTCTGCATTGGCTAGACTTTCTAGAAAGGTATTTGATCATTTCATAGAGTGTGATTTTGCTATAGAGGAAGCAATTGTTATTGCTCCTTTTTCACTAATACACATTGTTTTAAAACTCAGGTTAATGTAGGCCTCTTGAGAGGTTGATATAAAGCAGCCATGGTTTTTGGCTCCTACGGATTCCCTAAATGTTGTGAAAATGATTTAAATTAAATTAAGTGAAGCTAAATTAAATAGAGTACCACATATATCCTGGAAATATACTCCAGTATGCTCCAACCTATGACTTCAGAATTATTTTGGAGAAGGGATTTGAGAAATCGGTACAAATCCAGGAAATTAGTGGAGGCAGAAACAAAGGAATGTGTCACGAGCCAGTGATGCTTAGCACAGGCTGTGAGCACTAGATATTTCTGAATTAGACTAAAAAACCCTGCCCTTTCTATTTTAAAAGGTATTGTGCTGTTTTTTAAAATTTCAGAACTGTTAATCTTTTTCAAAATTAAGTTCTATCGAGTTCTTCCAGCTAGTTAAAAAGCTGAAAGAACGAAGGATGATTTTTTGGGGGGTTGGTTGTTTTTTTTTTTTAAATTCATTTGCTTGCTTTGTGAAAGCTCAAACTTTTTTCCTTGGGAAAAAACCTGTCCAGATTTGTGATAATTCTGTGTTGCTTGTACAAACAATATCAAATTGCACTGCTTGGAGTCTTGTAAATCTGCAGACAGAAAAAACAGTGTGCCCTCTGGGACAGAAGAACACTGAGTGACTTTTCAAACATTCAGGAAAATCTCTCTTAGACCATGTGATAGAGGTATCGTTCTAATTTGTGGGACACATGGAAGGAACATAATTGTCTAAATTAATGAAATGAAAGAGCTAGAAAAGTAGAGCTGCTAGAAATTTTTGCTGGCAAGACTGTATAAAACACTATCAAGACCCACCATATCCTCAGTGGGAAACCTGGCAGATGAGAGAACCCCAAATCTATTATAATTCAGGCAGGATACTCAGATAGACAGTCAATCCACCAAGCTGCCAAGGAGAAAAATAATTTTTTTGCTGATGGCAAAGGAATTGTGGTTTTTAACTACATCAGTACTGAAATTCTGAATGAAAGAACAGGCTTTATTGAAACAAAAAAAGTATGAAACATTTTGTGTGATGTAGCTTGACAAGGCACTTGAGCGGTATTCAACACTCAAATTATTGCAGAACGAATTGGGTGATTCAGGAGACCTGAACAAGGAAAATATTGAATGAACTGTCATCTCTGTTGAAGCAGAATGGAGTAGATCCCATTTTTAAAAAGCTTGTCTGATTATTAAATTTTTCTTATAATGCCTTCTCCACTGCTTTTTAAATTCGTTCTTAAAGTCTTTAAGATCATTCAAAAGTGGGAACTCCCGAATTTCGTTTCATTGTGTTCTTCGCTGCTAGTCTCAAGTGCTTTCAAAGGTGACATAAGGGCAACACAGCCTATAATGACAAATACTTGGCTGTCTCCTCTAGCTTCCTAGGCTCATACATCTTCTGGTTTTAGTTTCTCCCTGCATTGTCCATTGGTGTGGTTACTTTACTGGCAGGAGTTTATTATTATAAAAATGCTGTAGGGATGACTATTGTATCTCACATTATCAGCAAGGAAGCGATTGCTGTTTGCAGCTCCTGCTTTTTTTTGCTGAAGGAAAAAGCCACAAATGAAGAAACAATAAAAAAAGATTTGTTTCTAGTGCCTATTTATAGCACCAGGAGTTTCAAATTTTGCTCAAGCACTGGGGATTTTGGGGGCTGATACTGAGTACATTTGGAAGTAACTGGGTGCAGATTGAGGCACTGGGCTGCTGTAAATTCCATTATAATCTTCCCTACAGCTGGGTGCGAGCATGGGATTGTGTACAAGAGAGTAAAGCATCCAGAGAAACTCTTCAGAAATCTGAATTAGAAATCTAGGTATCCATGATAATCCTGCCTGACTTTTAATTCTAGTCTTGACCACTCCTGGATAATTTCTACAGAAAGCTGAGCATATTCTGTGACACTAGATACCAAATGCTGCAAAGAGATGCAGAAATGCATTGTTGCCTGTTGTTAAATAGAGTTTCCTCATGCACATGCCTGGCTTGGGTCTGTACCGCCAACTCCAAAGAGCACGAGAGGTAAGGCATCCCAGCAGAACTGAAGCAGGAACAAGCATTGGTCTACAATGGTTTATTAAATTCCTTCTTTCAAAGGGCATTTAGACTTTGCATGGACAGGGAGGAGGGTTTGCACACAGCAGCACAGAGAGCTTTACCCACCCGCAGCTTTGTACTGACGCATACCTGGTGATGTGGCCCAGACATGTCTAATTATTCTACCTGAAAGCAATTGTCCTTGCAGAAGGATCAGAAAAAGCATATGCTGGAGAGATTCAGTTACTGAGCTCAGCCTCCTGCTGAGCCAGTACTCTTTAATTTGGAATTATCAGAAAAAGATGCGACTCCGACATGAATTCTTGTCTTTAAAATACTAAAATGAGCAAGAAATCACAGCCTTTAAATGTTCAAGGCATTTTAATGATGGTGAAGGTCAAAGACAAAGTGCAGACTTGTGGAAGGGAGGAGGTGTCAGATACTAACCTATTTCCACTTAAGTAAGCGAACTGAAGCTTAGAATGGGAAGAAGGGGGGAGAATGCAGATGGGTTATTTGGTGCTGCAAGGAGAAGGAGGGACTGCAGTTAACAGTAAGACAAAGGACATTCCCAAGCATTGCTCCACCATTTTATGGTATCTCAGAAAGCACAACGATGCTCCTGCCCTTATAGCAGTAATTAGAGGGAATACAGAAAAGGGCAGTGTAGCTTTTAGAGAAAGCAGCTCTGTGATATGATGGTGCTGGGACCACCAGTTTCTCTTTGATTATCAGCTCCAGCTGGGAGAATGGGGGAAGAGAGGGAAGCAGGTGGCTCCTGAGAGAGTCCACCTGGAAGAAGGCTCTAGAAGGGAAGCTGTGCTGCAGTGCAAGAATTAAGAGGAGCGTAGAAAATGAAAGGCTAATGCTTTTTGGGTTTTGGTTTTGGTGTGGTTTTTTTTTCTTCTATAAAAGAGTAAGAGCCTTAGCTTGTATTGTGATCTTGCAGGTGTTTTTGAGTTAATGATAGAAAGTGTATTTGTGAAAGGTGTTGAAAAAGCCCTGGTTGCTGCATCAAACTCTTCCTGGGTGAGTAAATATTGCACTAGCTCATACTATAGACCGCTAAAGACCACTTTAGCACGTTCTTACTACCTGTTTGGGTAATGCACCTACGTACTCAGTTAAAAGGAGATTTTCAAGGTAAGAGTTTTGTATTCTTTCTGTACAGCATAGCAGACACACCATAACCAGACTTTTCTAGTCTTTTTTACTAAATCACTAATGCCAGTGATCTTGGACTTGTTGTGTGGCTGGGGACCAATATTTTGCAAGTACACGAATTCAGTAATTCTGTTAATTAACTGATGAATTTTTGAGTCTTTTTGCCTTCTAAAATCAAGCAGTGAGATAATATATTGGCAGGAGGGAAAGGGAGAAACTCATTTGCAGAGGCTTGCTAGGCTCAAGATAGATCTCTGCAAAGCTAGGGAAAATAGCTTTCTGTGGCTCTGCTGAGTTCCTGTTTAATTACTTAGGCAGATATGACCTTGCAAAACTTCTAGAATACATGGGACTAGGAGATCTTTTGCGGTAAACAGAGCCCATAATAACTCTGTTCTCTAATCTCTGTTCCTCTAGCTGATACCACACTTTATATTATATAAACTATATATACCCCTGAAGCGCCTAATTGAGAAATGGCTTTGTGAGGGGATAAAACATTTGAGTTGCAGGAAGTAATTACACAGGAACAGCGTTCTTTGTCTTTTTATTGTCACATACAAATATTGTTACCAGAAGACTCATTTCTAATTGTGTGTCCTTTGGGTTGGTGGTTATTATACGTTTGGTCACTAGAAGGAAATGCCTAAGAGTTATAACCAAGTGATGTTATTTATCTGTATTTTTCATACAGTTTAGGAGGTGTGTAACTGTTCATTTGCATTTTTCTTGCACGCACTTGGGCATGCATGTATGAAAGCATCCCCAAGGGACACGGGTGTGTGTGGCACTTCAGGAGAGCCTAACAGAGAGTCTGTATAACTCTGCAAAGTGAATCCACACTGTTTGCAGTGACAAATGCTAAGAACTGAAGGAATGGGAGAAGTAGTGACGTGGTGTAATGCAGTGGATTGTAATGTGTTGAGAAACTGTTTCATTACAAGCCCTGCTCTATATGGTTCTCTTGTTTTTGAAAGCACTGTATAAATAACAAGTATGTTCTTTTATATTGGTTATGCTGATGTTTTAAACTTATGTTGCAGGGGACAGGATGAAGTGAGTTTTGAGGTGCATGGCATTATAAATGTGGACTGGGGGGGGTGTTGGTCTTTTTTTGGGTGGGGTTTGGTTTGTTTTTGGGGTTTTTTTGGTGCTAAATATACCTGTAATATGCAGTTCGGGAAGGAAAGGAGGTGGTCCAAATTGTGCCAGGTGCTTGTTGAACAACATGCAGAGTGTGTGCTAATCCCTTTAGCTATTGGAGCCATCCACACTTCCACATTATCATACCTGTACAGGACAAGCAAAACCTTCCCCTAAATCTCCTTTCTGTGTCAGAAACAGTCTCTTGCCTGCCGTGAAAACACAACCCTTTCGGAGCAGCTGGCCGCAGCCGCCACTTCAAAATGCATGGCAATACTTTGATATCGCTTAAATATCAGCCTCTTAAAAATTGTCTCCCCTTGCTTTTTTTATTTTTTTTTTTTGCCTTTCAAGCAAAGCTGCTCTGCTTTAGAGCAGGCCCACTGGTTCTTAATTGCCTCCTTCCCCAAGTGACTTGGGAGATTGTTCTCTAACTGGCTGTAATTATCCTTTACTGTAAACTAACCAAAGTACACTCTGATTTTGGTGTTATGTTCATTTGTAAGCATCCTGTTTTAAATGTTAATGTATTCTGGGAATGTCCATTCTATAAGAATGGACTGATTTGTGTACCAAATGTTTGTGAAATACCCTGAGGAACAAATCTGTACTGGGTAACTGATTTGAAATGAAAACCACGATGTTAAGGACAGAATATCAATGGATGGTGAAGTTGCAGAGTTGATTTACGTGTGAACATTGTCTAAAAGGGAGGTAAACTTTTTGTTTCCAAAAGAGCGTTCAATGGGAAGGTTGGTTCTGAGCCTGCGCCTGCATAAGATTTCTTCCCGTGTTTGTGGTATGATTTCTTGCTTGAGGTGAAGAGGGGATTTATCCCAGGAGTGGCACTATTGGTGGTTTTGCGATGGAAGTGGGCTGCTAATTTAGCACTGGAGAAATGTGGGAAGAATGAAAGCTTCCCTTCATACCTTGACTCAAACATAATCCACAAAAAGAAGACTCACCACACATTCCTTAAAAAAAAAAAAAAAGTTTTTTAAAAAAACAAATGTCGGAACCCTAACAGACGCTTTCTCTTGTAATTTTCAAGATGTTCAGCAGTGTGGACTGCTGCGTTTTCAGATGGGTAAATGTGTGCAGCATATAAAAGTGATGCTGAATGCTTTTAACAGCTATGCTTCTGCCATCCAGCTCCTACTCAAGCCCCTGGATCTGGAGTTTTCTGCTGTGTCTCCTATAATGAGCAATGAAGCACGGCTGCTCTGCCAACCACAGGTGGAAGGGTTTGCCTAGTAATGTTGTCAATGGCTGGATAATGAAGGAGGTGACTTACATTTTTTTCTGCCAAGTGAGATTATTCCAGTTAAAAGTATGATTTGAATTTCCAAGTGACTCTGTACGGACACTCTTCTTATAGTAATAGGGGCTCTTTAACCAATGTAGAATAATAGACTTCCTTAGTGATCATCAGAAAAAGATGCTCTCAAAAATGTGCAGGCGGAAAGCTATTGCTGCAAAACTTGTTCCACAATTGCCTTTTCAGTTAATTTCCTCTTGTATACAAGCCTTTTCTCAGAGCGTTTTACCATATATTTCCGGAGAGAGAGCACTTGATCGCTGAGCTTGTGCGCAGTGCTCAGATCTCAAGACACCAGGCACTTGGAGTGTCTGGTGCTAGAAATCAGCCCTGATGAGCATTCATACGCCTGGTTTGGCTAATAGAATTACCCGAACTGTTCTGATGTACAAAGTTGTTTTAATTCTATATGAGACTGCTGCTTTTGCTGGGTGCTTCAATACCTCTCCTAATTATCTGGATGAGGAGGCAGACGAATATAAAAGTTGTAGAAATGGAAATAAGAATTAAGAAACAAAATAGAAATCAGTGTTTAAAAACAAAAGGCTTGCTTATTGCTCATGAAAGCATTGCGGTATTTACAGGAAAAAAAACCCAACCCTCTAGAATAAAGGCTTGAGAATGTGATATTGCATGCTTAGGAACTTGCACTAATCTCTGAATATGATGATTCCCACATGTGGAAAATTGCAAGGAAATAACTGTCCTGCAATTGAGTTCTGTCTATTCTTTCCAAGTTGCACATCCCTCTGAAAATTACTCTGAGCAAATCTAATATTATCCCTGGATACTACAGACTATGAAAATTAGAGCCCCCAAAGAATAGTCTGTGGGCTTTTCACCGTATCAGATGGTTATGTCATTTGCTAAAGTGTAGGCTATGCTTCTATCCTGTCACTGGTAACTTTAAATGCTTATCTGCTAGTCTGCTAATGAAAAATTATCCTGCTAACTCTTTTAAGTCAAAATGTGACTGTAACTTTTTCAGGGTTTTTTTCCTTTTGTTTGTTTTTTTTGTTTGTGTTTTTCTCTTATAAGTATAGCAATAGTTATGTGAGATTTAAAAAGGCAACCATTTTCTATTTTTTCTGTTTACTTTTCAGAAATAGTGAAAGAAGGAGTATAGAAAATGCCTCTAAATGGTATTTTATATATATGCCACATACATACATGTGTATGTCTGTCTGCGCATAGGGAGAAACAAATTAATACAGTGTGAGACAGGTTGTTATCTCAAAATTCAGACATCTCAGCAGCAAACTTGCTCCAGAAACAGAGAACTTCTTATTGAGTTTAAAGAAAGATCTCTGTTATGTGAGGTATAAAAAGTCTCCTTTGTTACCCAGGTGCTCTAGGTGAAGCCCTTGAGCAGAACCTATATAAAGAAGAGGTAGCCAGTACATTCACTATAAGCATTCCTGTATGAGGCCATCTCTATATATTATTACACATACATAAGTGCATCTCTGTATGTATGTGGGTAAACAGATTTTTAAAGTAATCCCACGTTATGGTTTCTGTATCTGCTAGCTACTTTTGTGCACTTTCAGCATTTACTAGGAAATGGAGCTTGCCAGTTTTTTCAAGCTTTGTCTCTTTTTTTTTTTTTAAATACCCATTCGCGCATATATATATATATATGCGCAGGATGGTATCCCCCAACTCTTGCCTTACCTTCACATCGTTGATGTTCATCCTCGTTCCCTCCTTCCCAACAAAGATGTCATCTATGTCAACCAGAATGTACCTATCCAAGGACAGCGTGAGCTTCTTCCCCGAGAGGAAAGAGATGGCATCAATAAAGATCAGTTTGTGCAACCAGAAGGTCAGGTTGTTTCCAAAAAGGACTCTTTGAATCCCATCATGAAGCCCCAAGTCTTGGATGACGGTTGCATACAGAGCAGCCTTTGGCAATGCCGCAGGGGGCGGTCTGGAGGTCTGCAGTTCAGTTAAAAGCACAGGTTGATAGGTGGAATGGTTAAACTGGAAAACTGACCAGTCTTCGCCAGGCAGTGGACCCTTCTCAACCCTTGGCGCTTTGGTAATGCGCAGCAAGGGAGACTGAGGGTTCACCACACAGTCTTTGAGGGCTACATTATTGTAAAGATGTAATGGTAATCCTTTCAGTTTTGTACTTGGGACACTGTTCTCATTGGCTTTATGAAAACCAATTATGCTAACACTGTATTCCACACAGTATTTTTCCAGAAGCTCTCTATTCCATGAGTCCATGGATACATACTTTAAAATATTCTCATATATAACAATTGTGTATTTTCCTCTTCCATTGTCTGTGAGAGGGGGAATATCCCCCTTAGCTGGCATGATGACCATGTTGTACTGAAATCTGCTGGACTCGAGGATGGCTATGATGTCTTGCCCCAGTTGGGAGTACTGGCTTTCCACAAACAGGAGGACAGTGGGATCAGTTTTAGACGGATCAATTGGCTTAGCCGTTTTCAGCTCCACAGACCTGTATGGTAGAAGCTTGAGGTCTTCACACTCTGCTTCTCCAGTGGTTTCCACGAGAGCTATTTCCTGCTTGTAGCCGGTATAGAGGTAATAGGCAGAAATGCCGATACTTGCCAAGCAGAAGGTCGCCAGGAGAATGACCAGCGTTCTGAAACTTCTGCGGAGCTTCACGATTAGATTCATCTTTCGCAGGACTTCCAGCTTCTGTTGGACTTGCCGTTTTTTTGCTTCTCTCTTCCTAAAGTGCCATAGGAATGAGGAGATGCGGAGGTGCCGGTTCCCCTCCCAAGACATTCATGTGACCATTGCAATGCATTTATGAAGCTGTCGGGGAGGTTATAAAGCTGTTGGAGCGGGAAGTCAAAGGATCTGGAAAGCTAAATTGAAAGAGGTTTTCTCAGAATGCAGCAGCTGCCAATAATCAATGAAGAGGACTCTTAACATTATCTGCAACAAGAAGTAAAAGAAGAGTAAATAAAATTAAATCCATAAAGCAATTAAAAACACACGTTACTAAAGACCGTGATTGATACTGGTAATCTGAGTTAAGAAGGAAGTTTACGAACAGCTCAAGGAGCACTCAGTGTCACTTGCTTTCTTGATGTATTAAGATAAGCTGCATTAAACAGCTCTCCCATATTCTTAGGGTATAAAGTCTAAACTTAACTTTTTGAGGACATATATCTCTTCATGTATTGGCATTTCTTATCTAAATTGGTTCATTGCTATTGCAATTGTAGGAGGCTGTAGGACAAAGTAAACGTATGTTAAATGTTGGGCTATGTTTTATGTCTAAGTCAAACTACGTAAGTATTTTGAAAGGGGTAACAAATTCTGTGTTGGCCTGTAAAAATAATGAAACCAATGTGAAAGACACGAGAGGCCTTTGAGGAAAGACTTGTAGGACTCTTCTCTCCAGTTTCCATTCTGTATCTGGAGTGATCGGGCATGATAAAGATTGTGCATGGATTTTTCCAAGTGAACGAGTAGACTACTAAAACTGAAGGGTGCAGCTGTGTGTGCCTCTGCCTCCATCGGGGTGAAAGGGAGGTGGTATGTAGCATGAAAAGTACTGCAGCGGAGTTGTTTGGTGTATGCCCTGGGCATGTCACCCCCAGCTAAAGGACCGGGGCTTTGGTCTATCCCTGCCAGGCTGAAGTACGAGCCTGGCCAGCTCTGAAGCTCTTGTGCAAGTCCTGGTGGTTCTACCTAAATTCATGAAAAATTACTATTGGTAACAATCAAACACATGACTTGAAGGCAATTAAAACTTACTAAATAAATAGCCCATGCCACTCTATAGATTTAAATAGGAATTAACATCTTTCTGAATTATTTATATTGTTTACCTATTGGAGCAATATGAGACTGTAAACAAAGGATGATTTTTGAACTACAAGGAAGAAACACTTTCCAGGAGGATACTTATTGGTTGATGCATCCTCCTCCACTAACTCAGATTACACTTTTGAGATTCATTCTGAAAACTGTTCATTCATCTTAAGCTTTACACCTAAAATGGGAAAATGCTTGTAAGAAAGGTATTGAAGAAATTTGCCTAGCAGTGTATTTTATGACTCTGGTATGCAGTTCTAAGGAACCTTTTGACTGTGTCAGTTCAGGATCTTAAAAATAGAAGTGAAAAGTTTTAAATTTTGCTTTAACTGCCTTGTGTACAACTGTCCTAGTCTTAGAGTGCGCTACTGCTTTTGGGAGCTTACTGAGCAATGAACAGTGCCGAAGTAACTATGAATTAATAGGTCTACTTGCCCATGAGAGGGTTTGTTGCTGCTCTCAGTTTAGAGAGAGGGAGTTGTTGCTGAGGCCATTTGTGACTTTGCCAGGTCCAGGTTTTCATCTGCTTTACCCTTCTCAGTGGGAAGCTTGCTAGGAGATTTGTACCCCTGTATTGCGAGCTACTCCATCACTGACCCTGCTGTGTTGTCACACAGCAACTGGCCAAAAGGTGAGCAAGGTGGGTAGTTTATCCACAGATAGAAGTGAACAGAAATGAGAAAAATGTTTTGTATTTAGTAACGTCTTATGTATGAGAGAAGAAATAAAAAAGAAATCACAGCTATCACTAGGAAATTAAAATAATCTTGATCATTATAGGAGTATTTGCCTCCTTTTGGTGCTTTCCATGTTCTGCAGTTCTCTCTGCTTGCTGGGATCTTGCTTCTTGTTAAACCTCCAATTAAGATTTTATCAAAAGATAAAAGTGAAGCATCCTCTGTGAGGCCATGTTCCAGTTTTGGTGACATTGATGAGTCACTCAGCCCGACTCTGAGGGTTTATGGGATCAGGAGAATTGCTCTCCGTGGGAAGGGCAGCCTCGCTGGGTGGGTAATCTGCCCACAAAACAGCTAATTGCAACAAGCCTTAGTTTTGTTAGCGTGAGATAGGCGGGCATGTTGGAAACAATAATTAAAACCCCTTCTTGGACTCTGCATCCTCTGCTTGCTTTCAGCACTAGAGGGCAGTATTTTCTTGCTTTTTAGCAGACGGCACTTGCTCTCACCTCGCCTCACAGACCAGGGTCTCAGAAATCCTCAGGGCAGGTAACGCACCTTAATTAAGACAGTTATGTTTTAAAAATAAATAAAATGCAGGACTTCTGATCTAAGAAGTCTGCCCTAAATCACGCTGAATACTTGCCAAATACCTGTGGCACAAAGGAATAGCATGCAAGGAGACCTAAAATTGCACATTTTTTTCCTCGCTGTTCTGTCCTGCTGGATTTCCCAGGTACTGGGATTGCAAGCTGTCAAAATAATACACTTCACATGCCAGATCTTTGCTGCTGCTATTGCTTGTATTACTAAAATATGAGAAGCCTCTGACTTTATACTACTCAAAATAAAAATACGGTCTTCATCCCAAATTATCTGATCCAACGAACATTTGTAAAATCTCTTCCAGTTAAAATATTAGTAATCAGATTTAATGCAAACTAGTACATGTGTTGGTGTATGCAGATGTTATAACAAGTGCAATTATTCACATTTATTTAAATGTCTAAATATTAGAACTGATAAGGAACTGAAACTTGCATATGGAAACCTGGCATTGGAGCAGATCTTTTTAGTTTGCGCATTGTGTTTGAACTGCTCTGTTGAACTGATTATACTGCTCAGGAAAAAAAAAAAGTGTGAAGTAATTAAAGTTTATGAAAATAAATCAGCTATATTAGCCATTAGTGGGACATTTTCCAAGGCATAATTGGAAGTTAAGTGCCGTTTGTGCCTTTGAAACTCTTCCCCCTTAAAGTTCAACAGCTTTATATTCGCTCAGAAATTCAAATATCTTTGGAGTATTTCTGTGCTATATTAATTTGAAAAACATGAAAATAGGCCATATTTCTTAATTAACATTACAAATGTAATTTCAATGTGGAAGCCAGTGTTTGAGGTCCTGTGTTCCTGTGGTTGCTGGACAGGATTGATTGACTCTTCGGGGGTAAAGCCCAAAGCTGGCTACATCTGATCAGGGAATCGAGGTTACATTCATCCAGAGTTGGTCCTTCAGTAGATCTTCAATCTGGCATTCAGCTGACTTCCTAGACATGGGGTCTTCCCCTGAAAGGGCAGAACTCTGCAATATAACTCCATTGGGATGCCATAGCCCTCTGCAGGAACTGTATTTTTTCTTTAATTCAGGCAGCCAAAGAAAAACAGAAGTTTGAAAATTGCTGCCTCCTTGCTAAATACTACTTCCCACTTCCCCAGAAAAACGTATTTGATTGATGATTAAAGCATACTGATTTTGAAGATGATTGATTGGGAGATTAGGACTCAACTATTTAAAACCAATATCACAATAGTGAAGAGAAACGGCCTCTTATTAATACCACATATTGACATCGCATCAGGAATTAAAGCCGATTCTCTCATGGTCCAGTTCCTATACACAGACCTTCTCACAGGGCTTAGTGATTTAACAAGCATCTTGACCAAATTAGGTGCAACTGACCAGTGGGGAGGGAATACAGACATTGCAGAAAGCAGTTACATATTGCAAAGGTAGCAATTAATTGCTAATGAAGGATAGCTGAAATAATGACGTTATTGCCCGGGTAAATACAGAAAACTCCCTTAAGAGGGAGGGTTGCTGCCTTCCATCAGGAGAAACGGGTGACATGAGCAGTTTGGCTCTGGCAGGAGGACAGCTGCTGCGAGCTCTTCTCCCGCCCTGAGCTCTCCTTGTAGGTAGGCTAAGGATCTTCGATCTAGTTTGCCATCTGGAAAGCTGGGATCTTGATTTTAAGTAAACAGTTGTGTTTAGCCACCTATTAGCTGGATTTAGCTAATAGACTTCCATCTGCAGCAGGTTAGGAGCCTGTAGCTTATTGCAGGGTTGAGTAGAGGAGCAGCATGCTTGTTGATCCCCTGCAATACGGTCACCTCTGGTCGCCTGTCTGTAGCAGCGTGGAACGCTCTACGGGTAATTCCTCTGGAGGCAGGCCAGAGGTTTCCTCTCAGCTGATTCCAGCATAAATCAGAAATCAGAATGTCTTTATTTTCTATATATAAAACTTCCCTTTAGGCTAAAAAAAGTAATGTAAACTCTTTCCTCTTTTCCTTCCTTTCTAAGCCTGTATGACTCCTGCCATTTACTAGCAGCTTGATGATCCATGATACCTACTTGCTACTCCTTACATATGACGGCTCATTCAATACAGAAACAAGCAAACTGATTTGAGTGAAAAATGACTCCTGTTGACCATTAGCAAAAGTTCAGGGTTTCTATTCACTGCAGAGGAAAAAAAACAGCTTTTGTTTTCTCAGAAAAGTTTCCAAGAGACTTTTTTTACTGAGCTCGTGAAACTTGGGTGCTTCTAGAAAGTAACTTTTTTTCTTTTTCAAGCTTAACAGAGGTGCAATTTTTTTGTTGTTGTTGTTTATGAATGTGGCTTTTGCTCATGAGGGGTGTTGATGCCAGCTGCTCATGGCTTACGACAAGGTTTTAGAAAACCCTTTTACCTAGGATAAGGTAACACCTGGTAAAAGCTGTTGCAAGTTTTCGAACTTTGTTCTCTCTCATAATTTTTGAGAGGAGAGGCTGCTCAGTTCTTTCACCTCTTTTGTTTGTTTTTAGTGCATAATCATCTGTGAGTTAAAACACCAATTCTTCAGTGTTTTCAGCAATTTCATCAGTCTATAATGCACATATAATCTTGTGTGATTCCAGAAAGCTAAATGATGCCAGAGGTTGAAGTCGATAATCAATGAATATAAAGCGAAGTGTCTGAAATACCTCAACTTGTGCACTCAATGAAAGCTGGCATGATCTTATGCACGAAGCAATACTTGGAAGCTAGCTAGTTGACCCTTTTGACTTCTATCTGTCTTTGGCTTTAAACTTTTCCAGATGATTTCAGAACTTGGAGCCTTGAAGGAAAAAGGCTTCCAGGTGGAAAGGCAGTTGAAGGCATATTTGAAGATAGATTTTACACATACATGTATTCTCACACATGTACACATATGCAAGCCCCCGCACACACCTCCTGCTACGTATATAAAATAGTTGGGAAACATGGTGGAAAAGTACTTAGGAAGCCTGTAAACTCTTCACTTTTGATAAACTGATAACATCTGATTGCTGCAGAAAGATTCATGCAAAGCTACGGGTTTGTCTCGCTCCAGGACCATCAAAGTTGACCTGTTTTTATCATGGTTAGTATTGTCAAGTGTGATTTGAAGCATATTAATAGAGTGTTTTTCTTTATTTTTAGTTTTTTACTCGTCTTTTGACCGAGTAGGGGAATTGTGCTTAAAGAACACCTTGTAATAATTATTTCTATTCCTTTAATACTTCTGAAGGTGGGCAGATAGCCACCACTGACTTGCCACAAGTCCCACTTTCTTGAACATGCATGATAGAGGTACTGTCGTAACAGCATGTAAGCAAATTTTTGCTCTCATTAATACATCTGTGGTCTGAAGTTGCTGACTCACCAAGTGTTTATTTTTTCTTAGTGATGCTTTTAGATAGGTAACTGTAATCTCTGCTGATGAAACTTCTCACAAAGATTTTCTATGTGAATCAGTGGGATGCTTTTAAAAATGTGAACTAATGAGACTATAAGGAAGGCACTGTTCTTTCTGCAAATCCTCTCTCACAGAATTGTTGCTGCCTTTGATTTCCCAGCCCATATGTAACACTTCACATCGCTTGACTCCCAGTAGAAGTTTATTCTAAGACTTAACCAGACCACACTTCTGGTGAATGTTGCCTGATGTTCAGCCTCAACAATTCTTTCTCCTGACCCATTAACTTCTAACAGTCCCTTGGTCATTTGGACCACCCAGAAATACACAAAAATATCCCATCTGTGATGTTTCAGTGACCTTTCCTCCAATTTATCTGTCTCTAACACTTCAGTATTTTTCAACATAAGTGGTTGTAAAGTTTCCTCAGAAATCACTGATGGCTGATTTTTCTCAAATGTCAGGTGTGGTAGCTCCTAGAAATCAGTAATAATTTAAGTATAGTCTTAGGATAACCATGCATGAAGAGAGAACCTATATATATTTCTCGTTTCTTGACAGAGTGGCTCTACTCACCATTGCCAACAGATAAGTGTTAATGACCACATCCTTTGTGCAGCTCCGTATGTGGCAAAAGTGTTGCACAGTGATAACAAAATATATCACCTTATCGAAATATACCAAAATATATATAATATCTTGATGTTATCAGGCAGAACACCTTAGCTTTGTGGCCTGATTTAAAATAAAAACATTAATAAAAAATGTATCATATCAAAGACATTTCCAATAAACGTGTCCATCTTGCCTGAGTGATGGTAATAAGATCTATCTCTTTTCACCAGTAACTCACCAAAAATTCATAAAAGCTAAATAGCCTTTTTCTTGGGTACAGGACTGATTTTTCCAAGGTCATTTGGCAGACTAGTCATGGCTGAGCTGGAAGCAATAGCCCCTTGCTCTTGCATGATGTCCTTCAACGGATAGGTGTATTTACAGCCCTCGTGACATCTGAAGAAATGTACTGAACCACCAAGGATGAAAAGAAAGTTTTGAGAGGTGATCTGAATGTCAGAAGCTTACTGCTTAAGCCACGATGACAGAGCAAAATGTGATGGCAGAAAGTTGTGGCTGAAAACACAGCAGAGGTTCCCATGGTACAAAGTTATGCGTGACCTACAGGATCGAGTCCTTGGAGCTGATGTTTTGTTTTCCCAGTAGGATTAATGGAGAGTGCAGGTGTAATCAACATCCTACGATTGCCCCAGTCCCTCTGAAGGAAGCTGATGAATAAAAGCAGGCTTCACATGTTTTCCTGCGGCAGCCTGCAAAACATTCCTCCTGACTTGATGCAACAAATCTTCTGATCTCACTTGGTTAATGGCTTTTCATCACTTTTCAATTCATAGTTTAATGCTTCAATGGAAACCAATTTGAATTCATTTAACTTTTCAAATAAAACTTTTGTGAGATGCTGTATCAGATGTTTTATTACAGTCCATCTATTCTGTTACTGTTTTCTACTTTTATAAGGCTGTCAATTAGCTATCCAGTTTCAATAGAATGATTTGTGTTGTGAATTCAGTTGAGAGACAACATTTGTGCAATATAATGGCTGCCTAACTAGAGCTCCTTAAAGTCAATCAATGCAATAGTCAAATTCTGTACATCTTGTTTGATCATATATAAAAGCGAAGGCATAAAAAAATAAAAAAAAAAAATTTAAAAAATTCTTTTAATAGTTCTATTAGCATCTAAATAACTGCAGATTTTCTGTATCTATTTTGAAAATTTACCAAGGATTACCGATTTGCTGAATAGCTATTGAAACTTTACTTTTTGGAGGATTTTACACAAAAAAAGTTTAAAAGCCCCCTCTTTAATTTAAAGGCCCTTTGCATGATAAAAAGACATAGTCACAGGCTCTGGAATAGCTTACTAGAAGCTAAACTTTTTGGTCTTTATACTTCAGCTAATGGTTTCCCAAGCTTTCTGTTTTCTTTTTGCTTTTATGGGACCTAAAAGTGTTTGCCACCATTGGAGATGACTAAAATGTCTCTTATGTCAATGGCTATATATTTCATTGAATAACATGTTTTGTGGTGTCTGTATCCTGTCACAGGGACTAGTTGTGAGAAAGTCTGATGTGGTCACATCTGTGCTAGGAATTAAAAGGAAGCCACTAAATTATTTTGGAGAGACTGCTGCTGTTACATAGTAATGATCTACTACTACTGCAAAGGAAGTCTATTTAAACCCAGATAACAAAGACTTTGTACCTAAATCCTTAGAGCAGCATGAAATTTACATGAAACTTACACAGAGGTTTATTCTGAGTTTACTCAAGCCAGGTTCCAGCCATTGAGAGAGCATTTTCAAGCTCTGGGTACATTAACTATCACTATAGCAGCTTCCCTATGTTTATTCCATAAGTAAATTCTACTGGAGTCTCCTCTTGCCATCTTTGTCCTTGCTGGGTAAAGGGTTTTGTTATCATTGAGACAATTTGGTGGAAAAATTGGTAGAATACATAGTGAGTGAGTTTGGTTCCAGCAACCTCTGATCAGAGCAGGTGTGTGGGTTAGAGCATCATCTAAGCCACCAGCGCTGATGACAACCTGGCAGGTCTTAGTCGGCAAATAATCTTAATGGCAAGTAAGGTCTTTCAAGGAAAGTAAGATGAGCAGAGTGAACGAAGAGAGAGTGACCCTCCACATGCCTCACTTTTTGTGTGTGCGCTTCTTGAACTTCCAAATGGCATTGTTCTAAAGAGGAAAATTCAAACAGTCACTTCCACCTTGCTCATAAAATACTTGCATTTATCACTGCTTTATTACATGACAGTTTGGGGGCAGAAAGTTAAGTTTATAATATCTCTCCCGTCTTTTCCATATATTTTTAAATTGCTTAAGTTAGAGCCTCTGTCCTAGACCAGGTTCCAGGCAGTCCTTCAGAAAATCCTGGGTCTTATTACCAATTCTTTAAAACTGGAAAGATGAGCTTTTTGTAGGAACTGTTTATGGCTGCATGTATTACCGTTGTCAGTAAAACTAATCTAGACAAAGGAACTTCATCATGTACTAAAAATACTACAACACCAAACAGACTGTATCTTACTTTAATGTATTTAAGTATTTCAGACACTGCCAAGCAGACAAGAGAGTCCGAGGAAGTTTTATGGACGATATTAATACAAATTCAACTTCTTTTTATCTTGAAATGATTGGGTATTGTTTGCCTATCAAGAGAATAAGCGCCAAGTGGTGAGAGGATAAGGCAGGGAGCTGAAACTTTGAGTTCTGTCTCTTTTTGCCACCAACATCATGTATTGCCCTCTGGAGGGCACTGATTATTTTATTTTTTCTTTTTCAGTACTTCAGTTTTCCTGTCTGCATTGTGGAAACAATACCATTTTCCACCTGTACATGGGCATTAGCTGTAAAATGTTCTAAGATGACTTATGTCTGGTTCAAATATATATAGCACGGATATTGAAAACAGTGCATTTAAGAAATCCAGTGCAAAATTCACACTTTGATGTGCAGTCAAATGTATTTGCCGTGCTTGCTTCCTTTTTTTTTTTCTTATTCTTCATACCCTGGTTATAGGTCTTTGTGTTTATTTCTGCCCCTGTTTTATGGGGTTTCTCTGAGAGAAGGCACTTTGTCAGTCAAGTGAAAGATCTCTTTTGAGATTTCTGGTGTGTCGCCTGTGACCTATAGATACTGTTTTTCTTTTGGTTCAAAATATAAACAAGTGTTTCCTTTCAAAAGACCTATTCTTTGTTTTGTCTAGATAAAGTTCAATTTAGAAATGCCACTAGCAGGATAAGGGCCCTACTTGGGAATTCAAGGGATTTTTTTGTTGAGTCACGCTAAGCTCAGAGACTGGAACTAGAACTAATACCATTAGAGCTATGTGATAGAATAGTGAGGCTTTGATTAACCTGTTGTTTTTGTGAAAAATCTCTGCTTATTGAACTACTGAGCCATTAACTTATTTTTGGAAGGGGGTGTGTGTGGAATAAAAAAAATATCCAACCGGTTGTCAAAATCTTTCTTAACATACTGCCCCTGCACCAGGCTGGAATTAGTTATGTTTCTTTCCATTCCTGTTCTCTCCAGTGGACTGGGTGCACACCTATACAGTGTTTGCCAATATGCATCTCCAGGATGCATCTTGGAAGAAGAAATCCAGCCTGGCTTTCTGATTTATGGAAGGGGCTTACAAGCCAACAAAATGATGTCTCATTAGTGGACACAATGGTACATTGTAATCCATAAAGTTCTGCTTTAGACAATATATAAATGGATATAAAATTTTCTGCCTGAACGTAAATATTTTCGATGGAGGACAAAGCCTTTTTGGACTTACTTTAGTTTGAAATCTGAATACACAGAATGAATTCTGCTGATTACTGCTGGCACGTGGATCTTGCTACCTCCAAAGCTGACGAAGAGTTAGTCTTACGGGAGTCTGAGAGTGCCAAGTGTTTTGAGGCATGCACTGCTCCCTTCGCTTGTCATGCGGACAGTATGTACCACAGAGGTCTCCTGATCTTTACCTGTGATTTTTCAGGTAAAAATTACAGTAACATGCACCCCTGCAGGTAGCAAGGTATAGGGAAACAAGACTCAGTTGATGTTGTGTTAGAAGATGAAGTTCCAGAATCGCTGCTTTTCAGTTACTGATGAGATAGACATTGAGAAGGAGGAATGGTCACTCTATCAATTCAAAGCCAACCTGGACCCTCCGTTGCTAACAGTGTTTACTGGCTTGTACAATGCCCTGTGTGGGAAGGGACTGCATGCTGGGTGGGCATGCATGGTTCCACCCTTAACAGTGCAAATCCTATTGGGGTAGAATAGGGAAACCACTTAAAAAGGCACAACAAATAGTGTTTACTGACTAGTAACGAATAAAAATGCCCCAGTCCGTTAAGCCAGCTATTTAGGTAGCTAGAGTGCAGGTAGACTGGCAAAAGTATCAAAGCAGATGGCCCTGCTTTTGTTTAAATTTAAAACAAACAAAAGCCATGAAAGCTTTAACATCAAAAGTGACCAGTAAGTGTAATTTCTGTATCTTTCCCAGAAGCCTAGACACTACTGCATTTTCCTCTCATTTTCAAAAATTTCTTTGTGAATCACTGACCACCTGCACTCCCCCCGGTGGTTTAGGGGGTGATACATATCCTGGTGAGAGAGAATAAATTCAAAGAATACCCTGAGGCTCTGGAAGTTGAGCTCTGGCCTTCTCCTTGCAAAATACAGACCCATGCAAAAGGAAAGGATGTTGGATAAAACATCCCCTGAAACTAGAACAGAGAGGTGGGTGCATATTTCATGCCAGACTGTTTTAACTTTCCAAACAGTCGCCTCTTTTATGGCCAGCAGTGACTATTAATTATTTATCGGAACACTTATTTATACACTAAAAGCTAAATGCAATCCTTTCAGTGGAAGCCTGGCAGAGTGCGGGGTGAAATAAGTAGCTGTGGATAGTCCTTCAGGAGGATTCGTTTCAGGCACAGCTCTGCTCAGGGAAGAGCCCGTTCACATTACTCTGCTCTGTGTCTGATAATGATACATACGTAGGGGAGATTAAAGCCCAGCCATTAGTAAAACTCCATAGCTGTACATGCACCAGCCCTGAGCATTAGCTCTGCATGCATTTCACAGGGCTCTTGCGGGCTGTGGCAGGATGGCAGATGCTCCTGTGTTCCCGCAGCTGCTTAAGGACCGACTCCAAGTTGGCAAGATTGTCCTAGCCAAAATTCTGCACCAGCAGCCTTGGGTGCCAAAGCATGTACTCTGTAAGTTTAGCTGGACTGTGGTCTGGGGCAAATGCAATAGCTGCTATACATGTACAGATTTTAAACTGCTATCTGCATTATACTGTCTGTTTTAGGGCTGTGCTACGGAATACTATGTCTTAACATGCTTTGGGGGAGGAAAGAAATGGGCATGGTAGTCTCCATGTGACATGAAGAAGCAGGGAAAACAAAGACTTACCTAGGCTGTGAAAAGCAAACCAGAGATTCAGCAGGTTTCCCTTGGCCAAGCTAAGCAAGCCAAGCATAGTTTTTATTTCATCAGCTTCCAAGGAAGAGGAGGGAACCCCTTTCTTTTGCTTCTTTTCTCATGGAAGAAGCCCACCCTGCCCTGTCTTCTAGTTCTCTATTTGCTCTGGCTCTGCAAAACCCATCTTTACAGCAGAGGAAGGAGGATTAATTTGCTCCACTTGCCTGCGCTTGGGGAAAGCAGTTGTGACCCTTCCTGTAGCCAGAGGGAAGGAAATCAGTTTAAATACTTCTCTGCTCCTTTCAGAATTGAGTTTAAATGCATTACTTCTGGTGCAAATGTGTTTTGTTCATCAAATACTGACATGGTTTCTACACTGCTGTGCTGTTGCCATGTGACTGTGGTGGCATTACTGTTTAGATAAAATATTATTAGTTTTCTATAGCAACTGTTAATTTCAGAAGAATCTGTGACTTCATTGTAATTATTACTGACAGTAGTTGTAATAAATGTTTTGGATTGATGTGCATGGTTTTCATTTTCTTCCAGCACCTGATTTATTTTTTTTTTATAGCTCAAACAATTTTTTTTCTAATTGAAATGTTGACATAGATGGAAAATAAATTCTATATTTGTATCTAGCACTCTTCTGGGTGGGTTATGCTTTGTGAGGGGCACTGCTTTAACATCTCAATATGAGAAGTAGACTTGTTGCTGTGATATGAACATCCTTCAGCCTTTCTCAGTATGTGAGACAGGGAACTTTAACTTAATGTTCCAAGCAATCTCCGTCACAGAGACCCTCCTTCTCCCATAGTCCAGCCCCTCGACCTGCTCTAATGGTCCTCAACTGCATCCCAGGCCTGCAAATAAGGGGTCTGCTAAACTGCCACCTTACACTGTACTCCTTGATCCTTGCAAATGGTTTCAAACCCAGACTCCCCTCACCTTAGGAAGTGTGGAGAGCCCTTAGCTCATCTTAAGCTCAGTGCCCTGTTCCTGAAATGACTCCACAGGCTGGGGAAATTGCAGCTTTCTGCACAATTCTGAGTTACCCTTTCCTTCAAACCACCCGGGCCCCAGCTTGAAATGCTTTTCTGCTCTTAGCTCAGGGTTTGCTTTGTTCAGAAAAGCCCATTTTGCAGCTATGGAAAGCAGTTTCTTGGAGGCACCTAAGAAGCTGAAGCATTATGAAAGCTTTGCAAAGCAAACACTTGATGGAAGCAAACATCAGTGTATACATGCAGCAGAAGCTCTACCAGCCCTATGGTATTAGAGACAGTCAAATCAAAATTGTTTGTGGCTGAATCAGAAAGATTTGGAACAGAAATTATTCTTTTTTTCTTTTTTTTTTCTTTTTTTTTGGTAAAAGACCATGATATTCTTTCCCTTATTGCTTGTAGAAAAATAAAATGAGAAACAAATCTTTTTCTGGTGGCATGTGGTTAAATGAATTTTTTTTGTTTATCTAACTGAAAACTCAGTCACAACTACTAGTAACTCATAGTAACTCATCAGCATTTTCTTTGATCAGTATTGCCTTGGGTTTGCAACATGTGGCCATGTTTTCCTTAAAGTACCTCATTATACCTCTGAGATTATTTTTTTTTTGAAGGCTTACCGTGTAAGAATTATCTTTACAATTAGCATATTTTTCTCCTACTCAGACTGAATGATAGTTGAACTCTAGAGAAGCTCATGATTCCCTGCATGCTGCCACATCAGCTAAGTTTGATCTGTGCCATTACAAAGAGCAATATAACAGATATCACAACCTCTAAACATCCATAAAGTTTTAATAGGACTTCCAGAACTTTATAGCGTGAGTTAACAGGGTGTTTAGACTGAAATGGAAGTATATGTGGGGGCATATATGTGTGTGTGTATGCAAGTGGTCAGTCACTTGAGCATCCTGGACTGTGCTTCAATCTAACCCTTTGGATTTGATTTACTCCAATAAAATGAAAGTTAAAGGAGCATTTCTCTAGCCTCACAGAAAACAGTGGTGCCAACAAGACCTTAAGATGCTCCTGGCTTTCATTTCTGAGGCTTTCAGGCATTAGCCATTTATTATGAATCAAAAAAATGGCCATGTTCTGAGGAAATGGCACAAAAACTAATACACAATCTTAACTTCTGCACAGAGCAATGCTATTAGGAACATCTAATCTAATTGAGCAGAGCATATTGTTTGAATTGGTAAGATACAGAAGAAAAAATGGAAGCCAAGAATTTTCTTAGTTAAATGTGACTTGGCGTTTCCCCCACCCCACCCCTCCCCTTCTTCAGAGCAGCATTTCAGAAAGCAAGTCAGGCAGCGCAGCCTGGCTGATGGTAAAACGTGCATGATGAAAGTGTACAGGCATAACGGGGCAAGACAGGGAAGCACCTGGCAACACTGCCAACTCTTTAAACTTTATGAACAAGAAGATTCTGCTGTTCTTCTACAAGCTGAACATCTTATAGCAGGAGGATCACAATTAAAAACTACTGAAGAAACACGGTCAAATTGACTTATTTCTCTTTTTATCTTCTGCTCTGATAAGTCAGAGGTAGGAAAGGCAGAATAACCTGCTACATAGGGTATGCCAGATTCTGCAGCATTTATTCACAGGGAAGGAGGGTCCAAACACGATTAAGAGCTGCAGTAGTTAGTAAGAAATGCTATGGTAAATTCCCCTGGGGGAAGAGAACTTAATGAGTGGGGGTTTTGTATGTGTGTGTGGTTACATTAGTGTAGTGCTTGTAGCAAGAGACTTACTCGCCTCTGAACATCTCTCCTTTGAGTGTTTATTCCCAGCAGCAGTGACTTGGATCCGGTGTATCAGCTGTAAGATAAAAACGCTGGGCTCTGACTCTGTAGTCATTAGAAAAGCAAGCACTAATTTCTTCAGTTTACCTCTTACTACCTGAAACAATCCTTGCTTCTACACTATGAACTATCATGCTGTTTTAAAAAAAAACATTGCTGACAGATGTTGTTTGGATATCAAACTGCTGGAAGAGAGCAGACCTGCAGGGCTTGGCTTCCTCACAGTACAATTACTCTTACTTTAAATAGTGCATTTTTATTATATATCCATGGAAAGCTTTCCTGTTGTCATTTTAATGCACTAGTTTTGCTTAACTTTGCTAGATGGTGGCAAATAAAAGCAAATTATATGGAGTAGACTAAAGAAGAATTGTGACCTTATCCTCTCCTTTTTTCCCCTCACATAACTTCCTATGCTCTAACTTCTGTGGTGTTTCAGACATTTAGTCAGACAACTGTTTCCCCGCGGAGGGCGCGCATCCGTTTACATCGAGGGCTTTTACATGCAAACATGGCAAAGACTATCTCAAACTTTCAAATAATCCTTTGAATGCCAGGCTTTAGGCAGCTTTCTGAAGTACTTACTATACCTAATTAGGCTGTAGGCATACAATTTCACACACCGTGTGGATATTTATACCTGCTCAGGAACTGTTTTCTTGTCTCCGAGTACGGACACTGTCTATATAGTAGTATGAATATATACCCAGAAGTATAGGCTAATGTAGCAATATGTGCAAAAGCTAAACAATAGCTTACCTAGAGAAGAATTTCTCTTCCTAGCGTGCAGGAAAGAGACATCTGCTATTCAAATCTCTTCACATGGCTCCAGGTAAACTAGGGAGAGTTTTCAATTGATAGCAGCTGTCTGAGCGGCATCCCGGGAAGGTTCCTCTTGCTCCAGCCCCAGCAACTGAACTCTACCGGCACAGTCACATCTCATTTATACACAGACTGTCCTTTTCAAAACAAGCAGCCAGCTGGAATGATTCAAACCTCTGTTCAGCACACCGTTAAAAATGCAGCTTCCTTCTTGGACATGGGGATTACACTGGGGAACAGCCAGGCTACAGCAAAAAGGCTGCGAGAACTATTTAATCACCCGAATACCAGCTGCTCCTGTTACTACTGCTGGTGCTGCCGCCGTGCCTCCTGTTTGCTGTAGTCAGCCTCTCTCTCCCTCGTCTCTACAAGAGTATCGAGGCGGCTTTGCAGGGTGGTGATTGGCAGAAGCGGCCAATTCCTCCAGCTAATCAACCCCCAGACTTTCAAGGACTCGGAGCTGCTCTGATGTCATTCCAACCAAAGAGGGATGCTTCACGCAAGGAGGACGCGGAAACGACAGAGGCTAATTCGGAGGATGAGCTGCATTCCTCTCCCACTGCTGTGATTGATTAGATGCTCCGGGAGGATTTGCATAATCTGTCATTGTGAGGTTGGACCACCTCCCCTCCTGCTCGCCCGCCCAAAATGCGGGAGGAAAAGGCCACTTTCAGCTTCTGGTTTTACACCTGGAGTCTGCAGCTGAAAGCCTGGGAAAAAAGGAAAAGTTGCAAGGGTCATTTTCTGGCAAGAGAATGCTTAAGCCCCCAGCCCCCGGCACCACCCCTAGATGCTAAAGGATGCTCAAAAAAATCACAATACTAGAAGACTTTTTTGGTTCCTACTCTTGTTAGGTCACTGATAAGATCACCTGTACAGCAAAAGAGGGTTTTTAACGCATGATCAAAATCAAGCAGAGGTCACCTAGCAAGTTGGTTACAAATGATCTCCCTGACACCGCCTCTGGGTGCATACTAGTAAACACACCACGCTCAGAAGTGCAAAGTATTTTCCTACTGTATGCGACACAAATTCCACCTATTTGTTGCATAATTTCTTATTAAAATCCTTTATCGCATCTAGCTAGAGATGAAACCTACTTCCATAGCCAAGAAACATGATTGTTATGCGACTTAAAATTATATTAGAGGAAAAACTGAACACTCTCTATATTAAAAAAATTAGATTTTATACCAATCTAATTTTCAATTTTTGCCAGCTTGACACCTTTCACTCCAAAACTGTTCTTTGTACGATACACCTTGGAATTGAAATTCAGCCAATTCTGCGCAGCAAATGTGAGGAGAAAATAGTTTTGTTCAAGGAGACTGGAACAAACCCATTCTGAGATGATGAATGACGCTGTAAACTCAGATTTGAATCATAGGAGGGTCAGCTCAACCTTTCGTGTTTCCAAAATAGGGTAAATAAATGGTGTTCCATGCAGTTTACCATTTACATCCTTCAGCTGGGACCTTCTACATGAAGACCTATTCGCTCTCTGTGAATATCCAAGTTTCAAAGACGGTAGATATTCCTAACTGGGGACTAATTTATTCCTTCTGGCTAAATTAGAAACTGAGGGAAAATTAAAATTCAAAGTACGTCTGAGTAATTTCCTGCAATTTCTAATTACAAAGCACTCGCTGGGGGTCTTTTAAAAATGTCTTTCACCTATGGCTGGCTCTGGATTTCGGCTTTGTTTTCCAAAGACTGCCGAGAAGGCTGGGTGTGGGGTTCCCACTGCAACTGACTGGCGAGCGGGTGTCTCCTTGCATCCTGTGTGAACGTCCAAATTTAAGTCAAGCTGTAAACTAAAACCTCCAAATGAAGTGAGAGAGTCTTTTCCCAACATAAAGAAGACTTCTGGTGCCATTGGTCAAAAACCGCAAAAATATGCGAGAGCTTCCTATTACTAATCTGATGGTGCGAAAAGAAAGAGTCCAGTTGTCTTGTTTCTCTTTCTACGCATATACTTGACTCTTAGCTGTACTTCAAGCACTGGAGACATGCCTGTGAGCGGAAGGGTTTGGCCGTGGGGTGCGAGTGTTCTGCAGGACAGCCTTTGGCTGCCGCCAGATGTGGTGGGAGCAGCGGTCTGCCCCTTTGAAGCCGCTGCCGCAGATGTTCCCAGGGCGGGCCAGCGGCCAAGTGGTTACGCATACCGTTGAGAGTGTGTTTTAATTCGGATGCTAAAGTCACTCTTTGAACTCAAATCCTTCGCTTAAGAGCGTGCCATGCTAGATGAATTCAACATGAAGAAGCATGGCTGTTGATTCACGCTGCCTTGATATCTGTTAGTGATTCATTTTAAGCGGAGGATCAGGCAACTTAGTATGCCAGGTTCTGCCCTTATTAGAAATGTGTGGAAATCAGTTGGCAGAATTACTCCAGCTTTCTGTATGTAACAAAAAGAGCACATCAACCCTTGGGAAAAAGATAGTACAATTTGAATTTTCACTTCTCTCTCCTTTGGGTGGTTGCGAGAATTGAACTCTTCTTGCTCGGACGCAAATGCACTCAAGTTACCTAGAATGTCCTTCCATCATGATATTATTCTCATGGTCTGCTTTACAGAAAAACGTGCAAGAAGGAAAATAGGACAGCAAGAAACAGAAATGAAGTACAGATGGAGAGAAACTGTAAAATAAGGCAAATTCTAGTAATAAAACACTGTATTGATGAGGTACCATGTTTACACTGAAATCCTTGCCACAGGATGCGTGTTTTTCTGGATCTTACCTGCAGCACAGGTTTTGCATTAGCTCGTGGAGATTCTGTATTACTTAATACTTGTGTAATTTAGTTTACGCCCTATACAGGTACGTGATCACAACTGCCTAGTCCTCCTATCTCAGTAGTTCAAAAGTTATATATGAAACCCCAAAACTAGCATTACCTTTCCGAAACATGACTTTTTGGTTTTATAACGGTGGGTTTCTTGAGTTGTTTCTTTGTTGTTTTGTTTTTTGTTGATTTTTTTTTTTTTTTTACTTCAAACTCCCTAGTGGAAGTAAGTGTTGCTTTGTTCTGTTCAAATTTTCTTGGAGCTTACACACATTACAAGACATACAAATGCTTTACTTGTCTAAACCTAGTGCTTTCACATAGGCTCTCTGCTTAGCACTGTGTAAGTTAACAGACTTTGAATCAGATTTTTTTTTAAAGGGGCATCTGCAGTTTCACGAAAGGGAACTGCTGAAAATTCAGCATCCTTCTCCTCCTTCTCCTATTTAGATGCTTAAATCCAGACTCTGGTGTTCATAGTTATCTACTCTAAGTATTATACTATCACTACAACGTCTGCACACCTATCTTTGATGTATTTATCTTTACAGCACGTTGAGGTGGAAAAACAGAATTCCTGCAGTTCTGTGCTTATAAATATCATACAGAGCAAGCAAACATTTTCAGAAATGAATACATATAATACATGGTATCTCCCTGGTTCACTCTTCTAGACTATTTGAAAACTTTCACTGAAATATTTGGATTGCTGTTCTGTTGTTGTTATGTTGAGCCTTTGTTTTCTCTGACTGCACCAAGGCTTCTCAGCTGTTATTACAGTGCTTTGATGACACTTTAATAGGTACTCCCTACTTCTCCTCTCAAAAAATACCTTGCAGCATGAAGGCCACGCTTCAAAATTAAATTGACTGCAATACATATAACTGTCTCTTTCAGCTAAAGACACCTTTACAATCTTTATTGAAAGAAAGATGTCTTCTGACACTTAAGTTCATAATGAGTTTAAAAGAAAAAAAAATGACTATTGCTGAAAGGACCAGCTTTTCCTTAAGCTGTGGAGACTTCTTATGAACTTCCCAATAATTAAACAAGTGTGTCTCTTATTAAACACACAGAGCAGTTCTTCAGCTGGTGTAAATTGTCAAAACATCCATTGATTTCAGAGGAACTATGACAACTTATAAGAGTTATAGATTAGCCTCTAATTCTCTAGCAGCTCCTCAAGATATGCAGAATTTAATTACACTCACATCAAAAGTGCAAGAAACATAAAGGCAGAGCAGAATGTTCTTTTTTAGAGTATTCAAACATATATTTCATTAAGAAAAGTCTTTTTGGGTTTTTTTTGATGTCTCAATAAGTTGTTAGGTTTTTTAATCTGAATATTTTGGCTCTGACTCAAAATGTGTTAGAGGTTTTATATGCTCAGAAATGTAGGGATGAAATATAGATACACTCAGAGCCGAGTTGCCGAGTTTCATGCATCACAACTCAGTTAAGGCATTCATGTCTTCTACTGAAAGTGCCTGCCTTGTCACAGGTTATTCTTATTTCCCAGATGACAGTGGAGAATATGCTGCTAGTAGTCCACTTAAGCATGAAGCACTGATTTGAAACAACATCAGCAGCAAAAATGATGCAAAGTCCTACAAGCAAAATAAATAAAAAAAAACCCCTGCAAAAAACATCAACTAGATTCCCTGACTGCTGACTTTCTCCTGCTACAGTTTCTATTCAGCTTCTGTTATCCTCCCCCGTTTATGGTTGCACAGATTTCTGCAAATGATAAAGGAAAATCAGTGCATACCAGTACTTTAATGACCTCTATCTTAAATTTTTATTCCTTTGTAAAATAACTTTGATATCCCAGTGTGTTTCTTCCTCCTATAAGGCTTCGGATGTATTAGTTTCAGAGAGTGTGTTGATATAAACTAATGTTGAAATATCTGTTAAACCAACATACATTCAATAACATCTAGCATTAGAGCTGTTCCACATCTCTCTAATTACATTACTATTTTATGCCTTAAGTGCTTACTCAACTATAAAAACATAAACTCTGGTCTTTTAAGTACTGTTATCAAGATACTATAAAAGCAAAAAAGGAGTTTGTTCTGCTTAATCCACAGTCTGCTCTGTGTCACCACTTGCTGAGTTATCAGCTCACTGTGACACTGAGACAAGTGTTCATGTTGTGTGAGAGAAGCATGTCTTTGCGTGTCCAAAAAGCTTTTCCTTACAGTATCCTTTCTGGATTCAACATTGGCCTCAAGTCAGCAGAAAGCTCCTGAGAAGTGAATGGGGGTAAGACTGGAGCTTAGGAAGAAATGAGCTTTTTCCCAAGCCATGCTTTCATGCAGCAGGAGAGGCTGAAGCACCAGAGAGGGTTTATAGTCAGCTTAGTCCCCTTGTGAGTTGTGTTTGCACCTGTAACACCTTGGCAATGTGCAGGAGCTGTTTCTTATCTGGTCTGTTTTCATGAACAATGTTCTTGTGACCTCCCTGCTGATAGGCAAGTCGATCTATATTTGTAAATCCCCACAAAAACCAGACTAAAAGCAGGTCCAATTCATCCAATGACTGCATCGCTCAGAAAAGCTCGCTGCTACCTCCAGTGCATTGCAAACTGTCGCAAATACAGTTGTTGGTTGATCTAAAACCTCCGGCAGCACCCCCACTTCCCCTTACTGTGGAAGTATGAAGAATCATTTACTGTATTTCTTTCTCCCGTGTGACCTATGAAGGTGATACTTCAGAGATCAACATAGAGTTTCTCTCATCCCTGGCCCTGCAAACAGAAGTGTTGTCATCCCATTGTGCATCAGCTGTGGTGCTGCTCTCCAGTGCTCACTCACAACCCAAATCCAGGCTGAGGAAGTGACTTATTTTAACAGGTAACACATTTTGTACAACATTGCTTTGCAGCAGCTTGAGGAACTCCTTACAAGAAGACTGTGTATTACTCTTCTCCAACATGAACTTTAGCAAGACCTGTTTACCAGCTCCTGATGATCTCTGGACAACCTACAGTAATTTGCACTAATTTATGACTTCCATAAAATGGAAGGAATCCTCCTTGACTTGCAGAGTATGAGCTGCAATGAGAAACAGACAAAAAATGCTCGATTGTCTCTGCCTCCAGTAAGGGGAAAAGGCAACCCAAGAGACAAGGCAACGCTGCTGGTGCAGAGGGACTTGTCCCTGCTGCAACACTCTTCTGCTGAGGTCCTTTAAGCCTTTCTGCTTTCTCCCAGTCCAAACTTGGTGGGGAAAAAGGGTTTTTTTGGAAAAAAACAGAACTAAGGGAGGAAACCAGAATATGCTTGAAGGAAAGGGCTGTAAGTTGGCCGTTGGGGAGTAATATATATCCTTCTCTCCTCTCCCTTTGCATTTGAAGGAGCAATTATCTAACAAATTAAAGTATTATTTTGGCAAAGAAAGAGGTAATTCATTCTTGCTGCTCTATCACAACACTTGGGAACATGAGGACAATTATTTCCGTATAATATCAACACTCGGTTGTCACGTGCCAGCTGTGTATCTGAGCCTTGGTGGCTTTTTAAGTAAAGAGAGAGTAATGGGGTTCTATCACTGCAGTATGTTGTCTTCCTGATGGATAAAAAGCAAGTCAGTACTTCAGATAAATTCTTTGAGGATCCAATGGTTAACAGCTCATGCAAGAGAACAGTATAAACAGTGAAGCTGTAGTAGGGCTGGTAAGATGCCTAGAGGAATGTGGCTTCAAATAAAGAGGAATCCAAACCAACTGTTGGCAAAGCCATTATCACAAAGAACATCATCCATAAAACTAAGCGATAGCATACAAATCATAAAAGTAAGGATTTCTTTCTTGACTGTTAAAAATTAAGAAGCTTGATCTCTTTAATGTATTAAGTGATTTTTTAATTATTTTTTTTTTCAGTTACTCAAACTGTGGAATGATTCATAAAGTAGCTTAATTAGACCATAGCTCCAATGGGAGTCCCCTTTAACATGTCTGTAGAGGCTCTTTAAATACTCTAATCCACTTCTGAATGAAAGGTGAAACCAGGAATGGTATTTTCAAAGGAGAAACTACAAAGAGCATTTATCTTTCTCTTTTTGCTTTTCTGTCCTTGCGATCTAGATATCAAGCTTCCATTACATTCTAAGGATGACTTTTTTCTAGGTTAGCTCTCACAAGCATAGCTTTTTATATACCTTAATTTAAAACTTAAAAAACCCCTCAAAGTGAAAAATCCATTACTAAAACACTTTCAAACTGTTATTCTGGCATTACTATAATAAATGGATCCTTTTGTACAGAGTGTTTTGTTTCACCTCTTAGCAAATTTCCTTTATATTTTAGACAATCCCATTATAATTTGTTTTCTGCTTCATCTAGTCCTATAGGAGGAGGCCTCATGCTTATGAGCTACTTCTGCCAATGCTCCAGCTAGCGTGGGAAACCTTGATGTCGAATGAAGCTGTTGCACATCAGTTTCTGTTCTCTTCTGTGCCTTTCTCCTTTGCAAATTGCCACTGCTGAGGCAGGTCCGTGGTACTTGGAGGGACTTGGTCTTCCCTCTTTTAAGAAAACCAATTTTCTCCTTGTAATTTTTGGATACATGAACGTTCTGCACTTGAAAGGTTTCTGGAATGCATTGTACAGCCTTTTGTTTTAAGGAATGGTGTTTGTCTTTAGGTGTGTGAACACGTTTGTCTCCCTGAGTACTCTGTTAGCTTCAGTGGGATTAGCTATGTAAGTGAACTGCACTCTGGGTCCAATAAGCGCTAGCTGTTCATTACAGGAACACTTTCAGTATAAGAACTTTCAAAACTATGCTGGAATTTTGGCATCCTCTCCAGTCTGGCAGAAGCTCTATCTCAAGCTGGTATACCGGGAGCGGTCTCTTCATGTGTCTTGTGGGGTGCAACACGCTATGCTGAACTGCACCGCTTCTCAAAAGCCACCCTAAACCATGAAACATGACACACCACGCTAAAATGGAAAATAGACGAATTACCTCTGAGGTCTATTTTTAGACTAATGTAAGTGTGCTGAGTCTCAACATTAAAAAAAAAAAACACAAACCTGCGTTCAACAAAAGGCAGGCTAACATACTTCAAGAAACTGTAGTCTGACAAAGGAAATCAAGATCATGATTTTATATTTACATCACACTGACTTTAGAAACATGAAATCTCTCTGCGATGTCTGTAATAAGAACAGGGTTAATAAGCTAAAGAAATGCTTTTAATGTCTAACTGCTGTTGATTCATTTTTTTTGAGGTAGGAATTACTTACAGACTTTCCGCACTTCTCTCCTAGAAAATCAGGAGGGCAGAAGAAGGAATGTGTTGGGTTTTTTTCTGGAAGACTCATGATCATTCCTTCTCATGCCACTCATGCTCAACAGGTTACATTGGAATATATCTGTTTCTATTTATAATGACGTTTTGGAGTTTCCTCTTTGCTCTCTGAAGACTTCTGGGCACTTTAGAAATAATATTCAAAATGTTGTTTCCCTATTTATAACACGGATGTGACTACTGGGTTGTGTGCATTTTGGTTTAAGTGTTTGGTTTCTTTAAAAACATGGCAGAAAGGCAAACACACTGAGCAGTGACTCTGGAAACTGAAATTATCATATAAAAGCTAAATGCCAGTAACAGATATATTTGTTACAATATGAAATGTAGGCTCAAAAGAAATAGATTAAATGATGAGAGGGTGATAGGTTGATTTTCCTGCTGGCATAAAGCTTTTATGCTAAAAAGAAAAGCGTTTTAAGAAAGTGGATATTATACTAAATAAAATTAGTAAGACAAAAGAACAGCAGCATGCTTATTTCAAATCTGTTACATCTTGTGCTCCCATAGAGGGCAATATTGTATAAAAGATAGGTTTAAGCCATGTATTAGAGGCTTGTCAATTCATCTGTGCTAATATACTTTAAGGAAAATTGCTGTTACAATAAATTTGATGCTGCATTTCCCTTCAGTCAGGCTATGACTAATACACACAATAATGCACACCAAACCACATAACAGAACCTCATTTAAGGTGAAGGAAATTAATTTTGTAGATTCCCTAATTGTAGGTTGTAATGGAAAACTGTCACATTTTGGCTTACAATTTTCTGGTCAGTAACTGAGTTTCTCTAAGTGCTCTCTTTCATTAAAGCTGATTGAACAAATCCATAAGAAAAAGGACACAGGTTTGTGTTGCTGGTCCTGGGAACAGACTTGTAGAGAGATGTGTCTTGGGTACACTGAAATCATCTGCATTTCTATATTGTGTCTGGCATTTTTGTCCTGTGGAATGCATGGGTGAACTTATCATAATGTTTTAATTTACTTTTGTGCTTCTCTGATTTTGATATGTTGTCAGCACAAGGCCCTGGACTTCAGTCTTTCTCAGCCTCCTGAGTAGTTGAAGCATGGAAGGATCTATACTCCTTAAAATAACCTAGTATACTAAATTTCTCTCCTATCCTTATTTACCTGCTTCCCTAGCACTACTGTAAAGTTGTGTCACAGTAAGTTGTTCACATTGTCTATGCTGGAGGGTATGGAGGTCAAGCTCAGCTATAGTGATTGGAGAGAGGCGAGTTCCCATTTCAGGGAGTGGGAGCCTCATAGTTATATGTCCACAACTAAAAAGTATTGTGTCCCCAATGTTTCAGGTAATATTGTTTCAGGCAATTACAACAGAACTCATATAAAGAAAAATCCTTTATAAATGTCCTTAAATGATTTGGTCGGATTGGAGATGACTCTTACTAAGTCTCAAGAAGTGATAAATTCACGGATTTCGACTGAAGTCAGATTGGCTGATGCATTGATGAAGGCCTCTTGAGTCAAACAGTAATAATTATTGCTCTGAATAGCGTACTGTTTACCTTCAAACCTCGATTAAAAATTAGGTTTTTTTAAATGAGAAACATTTGCTTAAGACTGTGCTTGACTGACTTTTGGCAGAAAATGAGATGTATTCTTTGAAATGTGTGTAGGTCACTTAGGGCCAGGATTCTACATTTTTATTAATGTTAGCATGTAGCTCCTTCAAAGAGTAAAACCACTGGCTAAGTCTAACACCTGAGGTGAGTATACCTCACCTCAAGGTCCTTTGATCATCTGGTTAGAAAAGCCTGTTGGAGTTTGCTGGGTTGCTTCCCAGTCTCTGTCCATGAGTTGGCTTGCAGTTGAGCTGACAGTGTGTGTGTTTGTGTGTGTGTGTGTGGAGAAGAGAAGACTCCGGGGAGATCTTATCGCAGCCTTCCAGTACCTAAAGAGGGCCTACAGGAGAGCTGGGGAAGGACTTTTTACTAGGGCATGTAGTGATAGGATGAGGGGAAATGGCTATAAACTGGAAGAGGGCAGGTGTAGATTAAACATTAGGAAGAAGTTTTTCACTTTAAGGGTGGTGAGGCACTGGAACAGGCTGCCCAGAGAGGCTGTTGAGGCCCCATCCCTGGGGGTGTTCCAGGCCAGTCTGCACGTGGCCTTGGGAAACCTGGTCTAGTGGGAGGTATCCTTGCCTATGGCAGGGGGGTTGGAACTCGATGACCTTCGAGGTCCTTTCCAACCTAAACCATTCTATGATTCTATGTGTGTGTCTATGGTAGGGGGAGGAGGTGGTCCCTTGGGTTTTGACTTGGCATGATGCAACTGAGCTGCAAGATGGGAAAGACACCCTGCAGTCCTAGCACAGATGCGCCCACAAAGAGTCCTTTCAGGAAAAAGACACTTCTCAGATGCAAACACAGGTATCAGAATTTGGGACTAGTGCAAATTGTGTTAACTAAATGTGAAATAATATGTGAATTCTCCACTGCACTATTGTCAGCTAAGTTGTATAAGTACAGCGATGGTTGCATTCTTTTTTTAAATTTATATTCCAGTAGTGGTACTAATGACAAGTCTTGCCGTAATTGCTGTGCTGAACCCTGAAGTTCAGTCAGTGAGGCTTCAGTCCATGGCACTACTTGTTTCACTGTTTACCAACATAAGTGGTCCAGGGAAGCTTACAGTAGTTTCTTATTGCTGTCATCTCAGAAATCTTCATGAAGTAGGAGAGAAAAGCAAACAACAGGAACAGATACAGAAATATTTCTTCTGCCCATTGCATATGTTTCAGTGCCCCCATAGGGATGTGAAGCCTCTTTCCATCTGCCAAAGGACCACAGGAAAACAAAGGAGTACAGAAAGTGTATTTTAGGCACCTATGGTATGATCTTACTGGATGCCATAGTTCATTGAGGATGAAGATACAGGGAGAGCAGCAAGTCTGATGCACCTTGCACCAAAAAAGGGACAAAATCTCATAACTAGTTCAAGGAAAAGTTATGAGGGGGACTCTAAATACTAATGGTGTTTAGTGCCATTAGTGCTAACACGCTGAATAAAACAGATTGTAAGATGTCTACTGTAGAAATCTACTCATGATAAAGAAAGAGTACTTCTCTTTTTTTTCTTAGTCTTATTTCTTTTTTTGTCTTCTTTCTTTATTTTCACATAACAGCTCTAAAGTCCATGAAGACCTCTTCTTCTGTAATGAGAAATGCCAAGATTAATCCTGTTCCAATAATGGGTTTGGAGACACCATAGAGATACAAACAGGAGTGGGGAAAAAAAGTATCTTTGTCCTGAAGTGGAATCTGGGCTATCAAATATTTTGGTATATAAATGACTGTAGATTTTATTTTATTTTATTTTTTTACTTGGAATTAGATTTTCCATGCAGATCTTGTATCTGAAGCCTGGTCTCTCCCTGGGGGTCTAGATGCAGCTGTAGGGGCTCGCCCCTTGCTGCCATGTAAGTCTGCGCTGGCAGCCAGAGCCTCCTCTCTGGAGCCATCGCCTCATTTTCTGCCCTCCACTACTTCGGGAATCTGGAAAGAGTAGGAAAGAGCAGTTTGTGGCTGTCTGTACTCCAAAAATAAGTAGATTCAATGAAAGGGAAGAATTATAGAAAACTTGCAGTTAATATAAGGGTCTATGCTCCGTAAATGACAATTTTCAGCTCTTAGCTAATTCAGTATTTGGTAGATTGTGTTTTTCTGCATTTCTGTGGAGTTCTTGTCTCATAATTTGCATGTTCAATGATTATTTAAAAGTGAGTTAACACTTCGTTGCATTTGTATCCATCAGTCTATATTATTCTTATTTAATATAGTACAGCAGTGGAATATTTCTGTACAATCACATCTTGGAATTGAATATTTGTATGTTCTCGATAGACATACTGTTTAACTCTGGTTAAACAATTTCAACATTTTCAACTTTTATAAATACAATAGGGAAAATAAGTATTTCTAAACACTTCTCTATAGTGGAAATACAAGAATACATACATTAGATCAAAAATAACAATTAAAAAGTGAACTCAAATAAACTTATTTGAGGCTTTCTAGAATGACATGGTTTTATGGTCACATAGGCTACTGATAGGGAGGATGAGAAAGAAAGAAGCTTAATATTTGCTTTGCAAGTACAACTTGTGTTCTGTTTAGGGCTAAATTCAGGCCTGACATTTCAAATGTAGTGTTACTAATGGAATTGTATCCGACCACACTGAATGCCAACATGGTGTTGAGAGAAATACACATTACCACTGAGCAACAGCAGTTCTAGCATTTAGTCATGGGAGAGGAAAAGGATAAAGAGCTTCCTGATGTACAAAATCTCTCAATTTCCTTTTTCTTTATTTCTTTACTCCCGATTTGATAACTGAAACAAGAATCAAAAAGGGTCTCAGATTCTGTTTTAATGGGCTCTAGACAACCCTTCCCTTCCTACTTTAAGCTGGGCTGTAGTCACTTTCTGACCCTCTTTCCTTCCTCCCTCTTCCAAGAGTTGTCTGGAAAATGTAATAAACTATGAGAAAATCCCAAAGACTATATAAATATATGAAATTATTATCTTTTTTTTTTTCTGACAAAATGCAGATTTCAGTAAATTCCAGCTAATCCAGCTAGTCATTTTTCCAGATAGAGTTAATTTGAAAAATAAATAAATAAATAAAATAGTAGGAAACCCCAGGTTTAACTATAGAACAACTACTGGCTCTAATGCACCTGTGAAAAAACATGAACACTTCACATTTTTTAACAGCATATTATTCATAATCAGTTATTCTCCAACAATGCTATTCTTTTTATTGTTGTGATTTTACTGCTAATAATACATCAGTAATGACATTCCAAGACAAAATGTATATGGAAAATGAAGATATGTCAATAGCATGTATTGAAAAATTATGTAATTCATAAATAAGAGCACTAATTATGGCAGTGGATCTATCTTCCATTAGATCTGAATGAGGTGTGGAGTAAGGATATTAGCATTTTCTTCAGAGCTCTGTTCTGCATAACTGTAGCCAATTTGCATAACCTTTGGGCATTGGATAATCCCGCTGTAACATGGACATAAGAATTTTAGGTCCATTGTAAAGCTCTGTAATTTTAACAGCTTTGCATAGTTTGGTGTGAAGTATTATAGCATTACTTCTACAACAACTGAAATGCTGCCAACAGAATTATAGTTGGAAGAGGAAAACTTAAAGAGAGAGTGGGTTAGTAATGGAAAACTACATAGTAAAGTGTGTCCTAGAAGTTTCATCATGCAAAAGATTCACTGAAGTTACAAGTTTTGGGTTTGTTTTTTTTTTTAAGTCATAGCAGATTTCCACTTTGCAACGAGGGGGTAAAAATATCTTTAAGAACTTCTTGCTTTGACTTGCTTTTCATAGAAAATCAGGGCTGAAAAAATTGGAGAGAAAGTGTAAGATTTGTATTTATGGTATAAGAATAGGGAATTATTTTCATTCTGCACAAGTGTGGAGGCAAAAATTAATTTGCTGGCATTGCAGAAGCTCTCCGTCCTGCCTCATCGCCCTGCTAGAAGAAGAAACCCATCTGTCCCCCCACCCTTGTGTTGTAGCCCTGCTGGCACAGGGGACATTGGGGTGTGATTGTCCTGGGGGGCGCCTGAGCACCCTTCGCCCCAGCTGGGACCCTGCAGGTGGTAGGGAAATTGCATGTGGTCAAGTACAGCAAGCTGTCAGCTCTTCACCCTCTCATCCATAATGCTGGTGGTTGGAAGCTGTCCAGGTTATAGACAAGTGAAGCCATCACGTTAACAACCAGGAGGTCTGTTCAGTCATTTCCTGCCTTTTTTTACCCTAATCTTTGCATTTCATAGGCATCACAATATGCCTGACAGAGATCCAGCTTCCAGGAGCACATCCCTTGTACCTCACACATTCCCACAATAGCAAGGAGCACAGAGGCGGCTGAAAAATCACAGAATTTGAACACAGATACACCAGAATACTTAAAGTGTATTGGAAACAAGCCAACACAATTCCAAAATCTGCAATGGCATATTTGGAACTATTTTTTTTTTTTTCTAGTATAGGTTTAGAGGCCTTCTAGTGTATGTTTGGGAAGCTGACAGCTCGGAAGGGGAGAATGAGTGAAAATACAGATAAACCTCACCAAAAGATCACTTGTCATTAACTGCAGCATGGGGATAGTGAGATTCCAGTTTGGTAGAAATCATTTCATTTCAGGATAAATCACAATCTGAAGGGTGCACCTGGTGTTACATACTTTCTACAATTCAAAGGTCTTTTGTGTCTGTTGCAGGTAGTGTATCAGCAGGGAAAAATATCCTAATTAAAAATATAATAGAGAACACAAAAGGATTCAAGATTAACTAAACAAAGATTCAAAACAGAAACAATTTAAAAGTCTTCACTGATTATTCTCCACTGCTTTTCTTGTTATGTGGCTACACAGGTGTGCAGAGGAGATGTTACTAGCAGGAGATGCTATTTCAGTCAGCATTTCACATCCACTTTTCCAGAGACCATGAACTTGCAAAACAAAGATGCAAATCTGAGGTGAGTCACAGCCTTAAACTCAGTTCAGGTAAACAGGAAGTCAATGACATGCGAAAACACCGGACTCTCGGTCCCTCAGTTGTCCAGACAGAGCTCACATTATTGTGCAGACAGGGCACATAGCCTTAAAACGGATTTAAAAAATCATAGTGGTTATTGCTTGGATTTATTTGACATTATCACTATTTTCCTGAGTCAGCAGCCAAAAATAGGTTTATTCTCATGCCCATTTTGGGAACCAGTTCTGTTCCATACCAAAACCCACTTCAATTATAAGGAAATGCTAATTTAATTTAAAAACTAAATTAATTCCTCACCATTTGAAATTCTGCTCGCCACGTGTCGATGACCAGAGAATATTCAGGGAAAACAGGCTTCCTTAATTGTAATTCAGGACAGCCGCACAGCTTTCTGCACTGAAAGAATGAAGCAAAGTCAGTTGAAATAGAAACAGGTGTTTCAAACCCAGCAAGAAGATATGAACATGAAAGCTCTGCTATTAGAAAGCAAAAAGCTCATTTTCTCAGTGTTTAAACTTACTGTTTTGTTGTTGCTATGCTACCATCTCTGCACCTACTTTATGATACTTTGAACCATAACAAAAAAAGCCTTTTTAGAAAAAAAAAAAGGCCTGAACTAAACTGAAAACCAATGTGAGACCATCCTGTAAAGATTTTTTAGTGGGCAAACTTGTTATTCACCAATATTTAAATCAGTCAGTCTGAGGAATCAACTAGCCATTTCCTCCGAGCCCACTGGACCTTTTTTTTTTTTCCCAACACCTTTTCCATATAGTATCTTTTACTAAACTTATACCACCAGCGTTGACATTATTTGTTTCAGGATATAAGCAAGTTGCAGCTACTGATAACAGTAATAGCTGTTATACCCTTTAATATACATGAAAACAGATCAAGCTCTCAGTAAAAAAAAATATTTGCATAATAGGAAAAAATACCCTGCATTTAGATGATATATCACAAGCGAGCTGGGCAAGTACTCTGGTATTCAGAAAGCAGAAAGTCAATACTAGGCAAGTAGTCTAAAGATATTTAAAAGCTCTAATAAGCATATTGGTGAGATAAGAAATATGGGAAAGAAAGAGCATCCTTTGGAAATCCAGGAAACGCAGTCAGCTATGAGCATAAAATTGTCATGATATATTCCTTTCAAGGACACATTTCCAATAACCATTTTAGGGGAAATAAAGGTGATGTTAAAACAGAAGGAAGGAGAGTCATGTGTGAAGTGGTGAATTCCATGTAAGGGGAAACGATGGTAGACAACTTGAGCTGAAGAAGGCTTGGAGGGCAAGGAGATGAAACTCATAATGAACAGTTGCGCATCTCTGGTTCAGCCAAGTGAGGAATCACGACATACCTTTGGTCATGGTGGCACTCTGCCAGCTCACCTTGACCTGCTCTCCTAAAGCTCTGGGGCTTCACCACAGACTTGGGCTCTAACGAAGACAAGCAAGGAAACCCTACTGTTTAAGGCTTTTGCAGCTAAATGCAAAAAACACAAAGCATTGTTATGCAATGCCTAATGGCAAAGAGGTGGATAGGATCCCCTCCTATGCCTTATTCCATCTCCAGGTTGATTGCTTTTGAAAGTCTTCTCCCACGTGGTTCCTCACTTTATCAAGTAGATTTGCTATTTATCATATGGCTGTCACTTCCATGCCTCCATGTTGAAGCCCTAAGGAAGGGGCGTACTTGTCTATAAATATCTAACTATAGTGACAATATAGATGGTGAGGAATTATTGAGTACTTAAAAGATGTAATGGACTGAAAGTAGAAAAAAGAAAATTCATTTTATGCATTAGGAGAAAAAGGCATTCTTAAGGGAAGGTCAGTCTTACACTGGAATAACTTACCTAGAGAAAGTTCACCATTGCTGCAGAGGTGGTGATGTGAATATTTGATAGGGTATGCGAGAAAATAGAAAGGTATAGAAAAATAAAGCTGTAGAAAATATTTTGTAGAAAACGTTAATGCATTGATAAGCAGCCGGAGGGGAGAGCCCAGTATTTCTTTTCCATACTTTTGCTATTTAAGATTCTGCTCCTGTGCCACCAGCAGTGTTTAATAGCAACGGGAAGGGAGGCAGAACAAGATGATCTAGGAGGTCCCTTTCAGCTTTAACATCTATAGGATTCATTCGGCTCCCTCTTGGCACAGAAGTAAACTCACCCTATGCTGATTTATACATCCAAAGTTTTTATTTTAATACACTTGCATGGAGGGGAAAAATATTATAGCCTGACAGGAACTTTAAAAAGTTACTTGCCATGTGAAGAAGTTCGTTCTTCTGTTGTCACCGGGTATTGCTTATTTTCTGCCCAGTGGCCACAAGCGCATTAAGCACTCAGTGATGGTAACACCAGTAATAAATAATTATCGTAAGCTGCAATATATGCTGTGCAAAGACTTTTAGCCATCATAAAGATTACTTTCTGTACTGTCAAATTTCTGTACTGTGGAATTACAAGGATTTATTGTACGGAAAAGAAAAAGCTGTCTGCTGATAAGATCACATATCAAAAAAATGCAGAAAGGTTCCCTTTACATTTGGCTAAGGCAGAGAAAGCATTCTTCTTCTGCATCCTAATTTGGAGACCCAAAAAGTCGAACTGTGCTAATGCAAAGAGCGCCTCACCAACCTGCTTTCCTTGTGCGCAACCACACAGGACCATCGTCTACTTAATCTATTCATAAAGTGCAAGGAAAAGGGGAGTAGTTTTTATATAGGACCAGAGCATGCTTTGAACGAAGATCGGTGTGCCATCTTGGGTATTTGCTCATCTCTGGAAAACCAAAAAAGTCAGGCAGGAATAAAACCTGGCCTCTCTTTTTTTTTTACTCCTAATATGCACAGTGAGCCAAATGAAGAAGCGAGTGGGAGGTGGAAAAAAGGCAGCATGTCCCTCTGCCTTTTCTTGAAGAGCTTTATGGAGCGCGCACACACGCTTCCCAAGGGTGAATCCCCTTACCAAAGTATCAACAGACACCATTTTCCTGAGGGATAAGTAGCTGTTCTAACTCAGGTTTCAGCAGTATAAACGGAATAAATAAAACGGATGCTTCTCCTGCTCTTCTAATTTTAAGATTCCCCTATCTGGGAAATGTAGAGGTTTGGTTACCAAGGGAGGCGTATCATCAGGTGTTCTAAGTGATCATAACCTCATTGACTGTACTTTATATGAAAAGAAAGGCTCTGCCCCAGGGATTTTGATCCCCCTGTACTTTCCAGACTTTCCCCTAGGACAGTAAACAGCAATTACTTGCCCAGTGCAGGTAGCCGCATCCGAGATGTTCACTTTCCAGCAACTGCAAGGCAGCGGGTGTGGACAGATGTTCTTATTTCCCGTGTCTTTCTTGATTTCAATCTTTATTTTTCACAGAAGAACTTCCTTTTGTGCTTTGTTTTCCCCCGCGATAGCCAAAATTTTGTGAGCTTTATCTGCGCAAAACAGATCAGACTCGGTGCTGCTTCGTAACATCAATATAATTCTTTCCCCCCTTGAAACTCGGATAGTCAAGAACGCACAGAATCCAGAATTTTCCAGGCTTTTCCTCAGCTTTTCAGAGGCGGGAAAAGGGCGGGAGAGCGCAGGCAGCTCGCGCCAGGGCTGCTGAGGAGATGAGGGCGGGGCCAGTACTAACGGCGCGAGGCGCGAGGCT
>NW_009647006.1:936664-946354 GCF_000708025.1 Charadrius vociferus | reverse complement strand
GGGGAGGGCGCCGCCCCCCCCCCCCCCCCCCGCAGCCGCCATTAGAGGCAGCCTGAGGGAGCGCGGCAAAGGGAGCGTGCGGTGTGACTGGAGTGCTGCAATGGAGGGCTATAGGCTCTTCAGGAAGGACGTGGCACAGAGGGACATGGTTTAGTGGGGGTTTTGGCAGTGTTAGGTTGATGGTTGGACTTGATGGTCTTGAAAGGTCCCTTCTAACCTGGAAAATTTCCTCAGATTTCCTCCCAAGCATCCCGTAGAAAAGCCCAGACAAATACACCTCGGTCTTAATTTCTTCCATCACTGATTAAACATTCATACTTGGGACTCCTTTTTTGTGGTTGTGTTGGTTTTTCGGTTTTGGTTTTTATTGGTTTTGGTTTTGCTTTTTCCCTCGTTTTTGACCCCACATTGTAAGGCTGCTGTCTTTCAGGTGACCCGATTGCTTTCTGAACTCTCAGTCCTTACGTTCCAACCTCCCTTCCCTTCTTCCAAAGCCCTTAATATTGATGAATTCAGACAGGTGATCTCATGACACCTTCTGTATATAATTATACCTTGAGGTTTCTCTGGAAACAAAACTACTACTTGTTTGGTGCTCTTGATGAAGTGCCTTCCTGCCTAGAGCAATGTATAGGTAATTAATTAGCAGCAATATGCTGCCACAGGGAGGGATGCTGCTGTGCTTGCCTGAGGAGGTTATGTGGAAGTAAGCTCCTTTTCCCTGGAAGCCAGGCTCCTCTCATTTGGAGACCCTGGTGTTTAAGATTTAAGAACTGGTGAGGAGCAATGGTGAAATAATGGAACACAAATAAGGGATGAATAAAGCAGATGTGGGGTCTGCACTGCACCAGGATGACAGCAGAGACATTGTCAAGCCTTTTCAGTGAGAGACACATTTAAAGGCATAGCCGATTCAGTAAATTGCTTTTGTAATCTGTAATTTTACAAGGTTTTAAAAGTCTCGTTTTCTGAACTAGTAAAATTCCAATTAGAATATCGACACTCCCATTTCACTGCTTTCCCTATGAATTTGTTTTGAGGCCATAAGCTTTTCTCTCCCTGGTGACTATTGTTAGGTACTTCACTAGAGCTGTCAATGCAATATCTCTCTGACAAAACAACCACCCCACTGGCTAAAATATTGCTACAGCCAGCTGCATTCTATGTGATGCTACCACACTACATTAAGTGGCAGCTGCTGCGCCAAGACCAGTGCTGAGCAGAGCCAGAGGACTGGTGCGCTCCCTTCGCAGCGCAAGCAGAGCTGCATAGACAGCAGCTCTCCCCCTCTGCGCCACCATCATGCTCAATAGCTGATTGAGACTTCGGTATTTGTGTCAGAGAAGGGTCTGAATACGGACTGAATCCTAGTTTTGTGGCTACTTATCATAGTAGCAGCCCAGGATATGGTTGGCCGCCTGGGGTGCAAGCACGTATTGCCAGCTCATGTTAAACTTCTCAACATGAGAAGCTCTTTTCCTCTCTTAAATCCTAGATTGGAGAGAACAAAAAACCAAAGGGAGATGGAAATGCAAAGATAAGCTCTTGCTGGTTGTTCCCACCATTGTCTTTTTTCCAGAAATGAGGAGTGTCCTGGGAAAACTCTGTTGCTCTCTCTTTTGCAGGAACACTGAGTGCTGCCAAGACCCTGCTGCTCTTCTCATTCTCTGCTGAGGGGTTGCTCTTCCTGGGGCTGAAGAACCTGGCTCAGAGGACAGCACATAGGACAGCCAAAGGCAGCCTACTCATTCAGACTAGGTATGGGTCAGAAAACTTGCCAAAATGTTCTCGTGAACACTGTGAGGGAGTTGAAGGGAGTAGATATGACAGCTTATATGTATGTTCCTTAACTATAGTCGCTGTAAGTAGGTGTAAATTGTCTACATTTTAAGAACACTTGTTTTCATTGACATGCCAGTGAATTTCTGGTAGTTTTCTTAAACATGATAATTTTTGGGGGAAAGAAAAAAAAAAAAAAAAAGACCCTTCAAGGGAACTCGCACATCAAATGCAGCTTAATGTAGTGTTTAAAAATCCATTTGGCCTTTATCATTCTTTTTGTTCTGTGCCACAGTGTGTGTCCTGAGAGCAACAGCCAAATTAATTGAACAGCATTCCTAGTAAATGTAACTAATGCCTCATTTAATCACGTTATACATTGGCACCCCCTTTAATTTTATACCGATTTTGTCTAGGCTGAAGCCCGGCATCTTGTTTGAGAGTTCAGATTCGGTTCTGAAATTAGCTTACGGTTCTTAAAAGATTTTTCTTTCACCACTCCTCGAAACTCTGTCAGCATGCCTTCAACAGTAGCGTGTATGACAAGGTTTTGATTTTTTGTTCCTAGGCCCTACTTTATTTTATTCCACATTGCATGAAAAGATCCCAGGCCAGGCCCAGAGAGTTATGAAAATCCTTCTGAATCTCATGGTTTTGTTCCTATTTTAATTTGTGATATCTTTCAGTCAATTAGACTGAAATTATCAAATGAAGTCAAAATCCTGTCGTCATTACAATGATCTTGGCAAGCAACAGCAAACAAAAGAATGAAAAATCTATGGGACAGTGGGGGCATCCTGTGCAAGTTCAAGCATCTACCCTTTTCAAAATACAGAGAGAATGTGAACTGCTAATGATACATTGGACACAGAAAACAGGCACCAGCAGGGGATTTTTTTTTACCTGCATTATTCTGACAGAGCTTTTGAAAATAATTATGCCTTTTTTATATTATTTCAATAGATCTTCACGCCTACTGTATTACAACTGTGCGATACCAAATACGAAATCACTAATTAAAGTGTATTTGCAGCAAGGTTATTTATTGGAATGAAATAGTTGGGGTGGACATAGAACACCCTTGAGACTAAATTAGCCTTTCACCTATCAATAAAGCACAACGGAGAGAGAGGAAAAAAACCAAAAGATCCTGATTCCAAGTTATTCTACTTGCGTGTTTGAAGAGTTATGGGTGAGGGAATTGTAGTTTACTGCCATACAGCAAAGCTATTTAATGATATTTCACCTTTCCACTAGCTACCTGAAGTCATGTTCGTACTGTAAGTTTCAAAATGGAGAGGAAGGTAGAAGGGAAAAAGGTAGAAACAGTGTTGAAAAAGGTTATGCTGAGAAGCTGCTGCTGTCCCAGATGTGAAGAGGAGCCGTGCCATTGAGAGCTGCCAGGGGATACACCAGTTGGGTACGTTCCTTGTCTGAGCAAAGACTTCAAATTGAGTTCCTTGGTATCTCCTGCAAAGAGCCTGGAAATACTACAGAGCCATGCTGTTTCTTCTCAGCTGTGTAACTCACTTCTGTACTTGGTACAGCTTGCATACGGACTAAATCAAGGTTGGTTGTTTTGCTAATTTCTATGTTCCACACGCTCTCCAGAGTCAGGCTTAGCATAAAAAATTTTACTGCCAATATATCTGCAAAAAAAAAAAAGTACTTGTAAAGGTTGGAAAAACTTTATCTTTGACATTCACCATTAGAAACTAAATAAAGTGTAGCTACCTCAAGTTTTAAGAAACTTGTGGTTTTGGCTCCTGAACTTAAAGCATTTTCAAAGTAGCCGGTTTTCAGGAAATGGACACTCAGTGCTTTTGAAAGGCCTCTACAACATCTCACAAAACTTCTGGGACTCCAAATCACCGCTTGCTGTGGACATCCTCAGTTCTTATAAATTGAACGTGAACGTTTCAGTGCAGTGTGGAAAACGCCAAGTGTCACTAAGGAGGGTTGTATTTTCATTACAAGGGTCTCTTCTGTTTGGTTTGGCATTCCTTGGGAAACCTATTACTGGTCTGTTAAGCTAAAATAGTACACAGTAGGGTCTATTACGCTGCTCAACCTATAGATGTCATTGCCCTAAAGGGAATTTACTCATCAATTTTGCTAGGAGAAAATGGGCCTAAAGTAAAACTGATACTGTGTAAGACGACCTCTAGCTTTAATTCCAGCTGAGGACACAGCTCTAGCTCTCAACTGAATTTGTTATTTAAACTGCACCAGTATTTTAAAGCAACCATAGACACAGAGAACAAGGTGGAAGGGTTTGCTGATAGCTTACAGCTCGAGCATTTAGGTAACCTGCTAATCCACACTTTCAATGCTTTTTCAGGGCTAATTTTAACACCTTTTGCAGCATGCTGTCCTTTGCATGTATGTTTTCTGGTGGCAGTGCCTTCCATGATTACTCTTATACATAAGTTCCTAAAAATGGATAAAAATTACCCTGGTCATATTCATAATCTCTTGTACAAAATCCACTAAGTATTGACCTTCCATTTAATCTTGTTATAGCTAATGAATGTGTGATGGTCACTATGAAATTGTTTTGCAGACTTCAAAAGCATTTCAAATAACAATAATATTTTCACAGTGCCTGTTACTTGGCTTTGTTGAATATGAACAGGGAGCCACTGTTTCTACAATATATATGATTCTTTACTCTTAGGTATTTTCCCAAGCACTTATATTTTAACAAAATGCTGGTTTCCACCTCTAAATGTCAAGTGAAACAAAGACTGAGCCTAAATCCCCTGGATTACATGGGTGTCTAAAATATGGTATGTCATGTTTTTGAACAGACTAAGACTTGAAATCAAATAGGATCAAATGGGGTTGTTTTTTATTTCCTGAGGAGTGGATAGCATGTCTTTTCATCACATTTTTATATTTCCATTAACCAAATATTAATAACCACATGATGCAGCAGTCTCATCCCATTTTAGCAAGTCACCATACCTGAATATAAATGTCTGTGTCCATGAATAAAACTTCAGAGCGAGTGTTCTTCAAGATAATTAAAAGACTAATTTAGGGTTTTTTTTCCATCAGAATTACTTAACAATAGCTGTGTTGTTTAGAATTATTAAGATGTATTGGCTATCTACAATATTTTTTTTTACACTGGACATTCTGGTTCTTCGCCTTACAACAGGAAAAATGTAGTCAATCTCCTGCATCTGTTCAGCCTCCTCAATGCAACCAGGCTTCTGCCCTGCCACGCTGGCTGTTATCGAGCGTCACCTAAAATGACACCTGAAACGCTGCTCCTGGAGGATTTGTATCTCCGCTTAGGACTGCGCACATCCATTTAGCAGGTAAACAGGCATTTCCAGGGATACTTTAATACCCTATTATTCTGCAAAAACAGATACTACAGCACTTTTATGGGTGAAGCTCAGAGGGGTTGCTTAATTTTTTTCCTAGATGCTTACATAAAATTTTCTAAACTCCCAAGACATATATATAACGTTCAGTCACATGACAGTAATAGCGGTACAATGCTGACAGAAAAGGCTATAGGTATACATCTGAGAATGTAATTTTCAGTTTACCTTTATTTACTGGCACATAGCAAGCTATCTTTTTTTCTCTCGCTTTCCTTTCCTCCCTCCTGTTTTTGTTTCTTTTTTATGGGTATTCATTTGATCTCTGGTGCTTGAACACTTTCTCTCTGTCCGCCCATCCACTATTCTTGCTGTGAATGTGATCTTAATTAGTGTTCTAAAATGTGGGTTTATAATTATGACATAGTAGGCGGAGAGCACTGAGGAAAAACAGTACTAAAAGGGCATAATTATATTCAAAGGAAACAAAAGAAAAAATGAAACTTCAAATGTTCTCGCTTTCCATTAGGTTTTAGCATTGATTTCTGTATTAGCTCATTCACAGTGATTCTGAGTTTAAAGTTAAATTACGTTGTCCATTATAAGGTGGGAGATTTAGACCTCAGTTCAGCAAAACAAGTCTACTTAAATGTTTAAAGTTAAGCATGTGCTTAATTTTGCCTTTCAGCTAGAATTTTAATAGGGTTGTAGAGTTTCACAAGAATAGAATTTACACCTTAGTTTCAATCCTGAAATGGCTTTGGCCTGAATCAGAGTTTTGACAGTGTCATGTCTTACAAAAAACTAAAAACAAAAAAACAAACCAGCAAACAAACCATACACGGCAAGATTTTCCTTTTGGGGGTTGATTTGGGTATCTTTATATAATTGTGGTTAATGATTGTGGCTTTATCAGATAAATGGAAGAACTTTGCTCAAGTTGAAGAATAAATGGCATCTGTAATGAAATAGAAATCTTGAATACAGTAGAATAAAAATCAGTAATGGTGTATAGTGAAATGCAACCTCAGACTGCTGCATTGGTGTATATGGTATATATTTGCTACCTAAAGCCCAAAGAGCAGGGTCTGAACATAACCACTTGCTTATTGAAAAAGATGAAATCTGATCCCACAGTGTTCTTTGTTAAAGGATACAAAGCCAAAGAGAGAACTATGGCTAAAATCTGGAGCTCACAAAACTCAAATGCAAACAATTGAACATACTTTTAAGACTTCAAGTAATAATTTATTTTTTTTACTCACTTGCAGAATGATAAAGTAACTTCCTTATTGCTTAATGTCTTTGAATTTGATTATTTTTGCAAAGGTGCATTTTACCGAAGCTATTGATCTCAGTGCCAAATTAACATGTTATACAGGAGTTAATACAATTTTGTCATAATGGTTCCTGTTGCCTGTAGATCCATAAACATGATTGTACTCTAAAGGAAGATATACAGTATTTTTCAAAGTGATTAGATGACATTGTTTCAGTGTCACTCCATTTCAGCAGAAACCATGACTATTTGCCAGAAGAAAAAAAAAGTACCCTTTCCAAAATGCTGCTTGAATTAGTTTTGTGATGTTTATGTTCTAGTCATAATAATGAAAGATAAGAAAAATAAAACCGGTCATATCTTCTGAGTAAAATTAGAAACCAGAATCATTCTGAAGCATATGAATAACTTAAAAAGAAAAAAATTGGCATTTCTGGAAGCATGAATGTGGCAGCCAGATAGATGGAGTCCCCCTTCTGTTTCCTCCCCACCAAGAACAAGGCAGGACTGAAAATTTATTGATGAGGAGGTTTCTCATAAGATTGCTGTCTAGATTTCTGTAGAAATGAAGCCCACATATTTTCTGATGCAGATCTAAATTTTTGAATAATTTTCTGCACAGACCACAGGGCTATGTCTAAACTGCCTTTGGTTTCTGGTTTGTAGAACCAGCTGTATCCAGGAACACTCACAGAGGTTTGAGGGGCAGAGATCAAGCAGGAACCAGTGCCTCTTCTGTGGGATCCACTGCCCATAAGCCAGTTTATTTTTCCCTAGAGTGAGGCAATGAGCCAGAACAGAGACTGTATGGACATCGTGAAATTTAACTCTCAGCTTGAATGCTAGGCCTAAGGTCTCTAGTCAGTATACAGGAACATCCCAGAAGATCCTGTGGAAACTCATGTATCCATTTCTAAATTTCATAGGACATGAAAAACAGTGCAGAAGGCTGCAGTACCACTACGGCATTCTAAACTTGTAAAACAAGGGAAAATAAACACAGCTTAAAGTAATACCAAAAAGTCATGGGATGTCCCAAATTCTGATTTGCATTATGGGAATCTGCTCTAACACTGCAAAAAAGTAGAAAGATAGAAGCTAAATAGGAAAGTGTCTGTGGTTTACTGGCTGTTTCACCTAAATATAAACTTCAGTTAATTTTTAATTTGACATTTGGAACAGAAATATTCTGAGCATTTCACTAAGTAAGCCCTCCAGGAATCCAGGTGGTAGCTGGATTTCAATCTGGATGTGATGAAAGATGTAAATTTAGATGTCCAGAGTAGGCTGGAATGTGATTTCTCCCATAAAGAAACATATTTAATGTGGGTGCTGACAGAAACACTAATACAATTGATGCTGCCAACTTAACACCCAACAAAAGCAGAAAAAAAAAAAAAAACAACCAAGGAAAAAGACTGCTGCTTTGACTCATTTGAGAGAATGGATCTCATCATTACTCGGGTACTAAGGCTAAGAGGAAAAAAAATAACAAATGTGTTTTATTTTGATTTTATCTGTCTGGGTCTAAAGCTGTTGTTTAAACAATATAACCTTCCACACAGTATGTTTGAGAAAGGAATGTTTGGTTAGTCTCTGGTATGGAAACATGCACAATGTAGAAAGATTCCCTATATCGAGCTGCAAGTGTTGAGTCTCATTCACTTTGGAAGCACAGATGAGCCCTGGCTTAAAATCATAAACAAAGCATAATAACAGAGTTACGCTGAGCTGGAAAGAATTATCATCTAGCATTTTTCATAAAGATTAACTTATAGTATGTTATTATCTAACAGGTTCAGTAATTTATAGTTCTGCAGCATTTAAGGTTCTTGACTCAACCCTTCCCTTGTTTGTTGGTTCTAATGCTTTATGTGCCTTCAGAGTTAAAAGGTCTGCCAAGCTTACATAGAAATGACTTGCTATATCTGATTTGCAAATGTAAGCCAGGGACTTTTTTATCAGGATGGAGAAATAATGTCAGGTAGATTCTTTTAGATGTTTAAGGCTGGTCTAGTTTATCAGTGGAAATAGCTTGGTTTTCCTAAGTGAGCTCAAAAGCAGTTGAAATACCATCTAAGTTGTACCAAGTGGTCTTTTTGATACCTGTAGCAATCAGAACTGTAGCCTTATTGCCTAGACTGCTGCCACATCAGCCTGACTTTCAGGAGCTGGCTTTTGTTTACCCCAGGACATATATTTTTGCTTGAAATTCAACACAACAGCGCTTCAGTTTGAAAATCTTTGTTTCTGGAGGATTTTTGCTTGATCAGCTATTTATTTATTTATTTAAATCTGAATTCTGTTTTATTTGTGTAACTAATGTATGTTTACATTTCAGGGAAATGTGTGTATATGCCAACTAATTTTGCAAACCCCTAGAAATTACGGGCAAGCCTTATAAAACCTCAGGCTACATGCCATTTATTTGCTGCTCAGGTGGGTGTCTTTTAGAATGGCACCTACACATCAGGATGCTTGTCCTTTTGCTGAATTGATTGACCAAAACCTAAAGTTTTTCCTAGGCGTTAGTACATTTTTCTCCCAGCTATCTCTGCGTCGGGGCCTGGAGCATATCTTGTGCCAGGGGTTTGCCTGTAGGGTTTGGGGCCAGTTTGGTGTTCTGGATGTCTGGTGCCACAGGTGCACATGTGGGGAGAGCATGGGTGACAGGCTGAGAGTAGGTGGCATTATCAGGCTGGTAGCCTCTGTTGCCTTGATAATCAGCCACCCACTCATCATTGCCAGAAATAAGTCCTTGACTGGCCAATATGGACTGTTTAAATGCAAAACCTTGGTCCTTTTAACTTTTCATCTTTTTAGACCAGAACTATCTTTGTTCTTGAATAGATGGGGCAATACCATACAATTCTCTGGTGATTTTCTTTTCAGTCATAGAAATGAATCACAGCCACAAAAATTAGATCAGGGCATCAAATTTAAAAGTTGAATGAAGCCACAAGTGAAAAGTAATATATCAAATTCTGTAGTTCACAGATTCTTTATGAGAGCAAATTTAAAGACAAAAGAGGACTAGGGCAGAGGAAGATGTAGTGAAAATCTGTGGACTTTGACTTCTCAGAAGAATTCAGAACTCATCTTCCTATTCGTGTACGTGCTGACAGTGCTGTGTGGATGTAATGGAAGGTAGATCTAATTTGAAGTGACAAAAATTACATTGTTTAGAGAAGGTCAACTTTCTCTTAGTTTGGAAATTCTGGACTATTCATGGACACCCTCTGACATCAGATAAGTTGCACCCTTCTGGAGTAATCTAGAATAAAACAGTTCTTGCTG
>NW_009647006.1:932595-936536 GCF_000708025.1 Charadrius vociferus | reverse complement strand
CTGAACCCTACTGGTCAAGCTGCAGTTAAGCAGGGTGCATGGGGTATATTAATTTGATGCACTGATGGGAATATAGCCTTGCAAAACTCAGGCACTACAGTGGCAACAAAGCTGCTACTTTCCTCATATGTACTACTAATTGTCTACAAACTGTTGGAGAAAAATAATATTCTGTGTACTGGGACAAGGCATGACATTTGGAAGCATATTGGAAAAGATTTTTTCCTTTGATAGTCAAAGTAGTAGTTCTGTGTCTAGAACTAGAATCCTTTAAAAGGATGCATGCCGCTGGAATTGGGAATTAGTGTGCCTTTTTTGGTATCCCAAGCCTCCTCTGAATGTTGGTATGCAGGGAAGTTTCAATTCCTCCTCCTTCTATTTTGGGCAATTTTCTTTCTGTTTAGAATACCCAGGAAGGGGTGTGACAGAGTTAACCTTTGAGGAAATTAATGAAGAGATCAACTTTTCTGCCTTCCTTGTCCTAGTATGTGTCCCAGTCAGGCAACAAGGGACTTCAAGGAATTTGGAAAGAAACTGTGTCTTAGCAAGATGATCTTTATGCATGAAAGCTTCCCAGTCCTGTGTTGTGTTCTGTCCCTTTGCAACGGGCAGAGGCTTATGGAGTCATGACTTATCTTTCTTCTTCTGGCCATTGTTCTGGAGATAGGCAAGTACTATCAGGTCCTTGGTCAGGAAGAGAACTATGTTTCTCAAGGTCTTCCTCACTGCACAAAGGCCATGAGCAATCTGTTCCTAAGACTGGGAAGCAAAATGTGTAAATTTGGTGGCTTTTTTTTTTTATTCTCCTTGTGACTACTTTTTATATCATGTTATTCTGTAATAACTAAATAGAAGTCTTGCTGATGACTTCTGTATAAAACATCGATTAACAGTCTAAAGCTGATGTGGATAATTATATTTTGGTAGGAAATAGCCATTATCTGATGCTCTAGAGAAATCTTTGTCCATACCTTTTCACTACTGAGGATTATGTATGTCAGGTTTCCTGGGAAAAGATGCTAGAGACGATGTTGCCCGGATTCCCGTGAATTTTGCAGTAGTCTTTGGTTGTTAAAAATGTGCTAGGCAGCCTGTCAGTCAGAGAGGACAAGGGGAGAACAGATCTATTTGTTTTAATAATCAATAGACCAAAACTGACCTACATACAATTTGTAGCTATTATATTGGGAACATTTTGTCTGTGCTTTGCTGACATATGGCTCTTTTAATCATTCCTGTGAGAAAAAAAAACAACTCTGGGCTCGTCGATTTTCTGCAGATTGTTACTTATTTTCAGGAGCACCTCAGATGTAGTTAATGTCCCTGAATGATTAGCTGGGAGAAGCGTGTGGACATAGGACAAGTTTGAACAAAGTACAGTATTTGTTATCTTTGGCATCAAAGTAGGGGGTTTATTTGCTTGATACGTTTGTGAGGTCGTGCAATTCTCAAAATAAACTCTCCCTGCAGGATTAAATATAACTTTTAATTGTTATGTAGCTGATATAATATCCTAATCAACGTCTTATCTTGGGTTTATAAAAATATTATAAACATGCAGCTTTAACCTTCATTGATTTCAAGGACTCTGTCATTATCCCATTTTCCAGAGTGAGGTGATTTCTAATTACTGAGCATTCTGGTGCTTAATTTCATGTGATAAGCCTGAAACTAATAGATAAACGGTCTCACTTCATTCTGAGGACAAAATCATTTGTAAAAAATAAATATTTGAAAGAAAAAGCTACAGAAAGTACCTAGAAACATACATTTCACATAGCAAAATATCATTTAAACAATGCTCACCTACAATTTTCTATTGAGCCACCAAGAATTTTCTTCTATGGGATTTTTTTAGCTCTGTGCTAAAAGAACTTGACCAAAGGAGGTGATCATTTAATCTTTTTAGCCAAACATCTAAACAAAAGGTATGCTGCACTAATAGAAGGTTCATTATTGATCGGAGTATCTTCTTTGTACCCCTGACTATTTCCTTTGAAGAAGGCATGTGGATTATAATCTCAAAATGCCATTTCTTTCTCTGTAATAGTACTGTACCTTCTAATATAAGCTACCAACATAGTCCCACAATGAATACTTGCTTTTTTTGTAACTGACGTCAAACTTCTTTACTGCCCTTTTTATTGCAATATTTTCCTAGGGTGTTTTAAGGACATGCTGAGTGGCTTACCTACCCTGAAAAGATTATGCAGGGGTAAAGATACCTAAAGATACGTATTACTGGGCTGCCAGTGGTGAGAATGGCGAGACCTTTGAAGTAAGCCTTCATCTTATTGAAAACACATACAGCCTCCTATTTTTTCTATGAACAATAAGATCTTTAGAAGATTTATTTTTTGCGAGTACCATTTTGCAGCACATGCATAGCCACAAATGAACTCTCAAAACAGGATTTGTGTAACCCAAGTTTATCCAATTCCCATCCACCATTGCCATTACAAAGGCAGCCAAGTGCCCTATACTTAGGTCGTGCAGTACTTGTTACTCCCAAGTACAGATTTTCATCAGTGAAACATAAAGCCAGATGAACAACAATCAAGGCTTTTTGTGGTGGTTAAAAAACTCTCCCTTTTTCTTTACCTTCTGACCATGAGCAGCTTTGTTTGAAACAGCTGGCCAGCCTCAGCTTAAAGAGTCTTGGGGACTATTTATGTCATTGCTTTTCATTTTAACTATTCAGCAATAGGGCTAAATTGCAAAACCGGGGATGCCAAATTAAGAGTAAATTCCTGTTTTGACTTGATAACTCTGCAGATGTCAGCCCTTAAAAAAACTGCCCTCTTACCTGATCCACTCCTCAAGTGCCTTGTAATCAAGAGAGTCACTGATCTCTGTCCCACCTCAACACCTACTGTGTGACGCTGCAGAATGTGGAATCTATAGTGCTGTGGCTCAATGGGGGTCAAAAGGACAGAGGCACACATAAAAAAAGATGAAACAATAATTTTGACCTATGTATTATACACTCTGTTGTACATGAAGTTACTGTAAAAATATTACAGTCTTACAGGGAAATCTGCTGGCAGTGCATCAGGCTGAATAATCTCTTTGCCTAGGAGAAAGATCTCATTCCAAGGGACTCTGGTTTTGTGAGTCAGGTTTTGTTTCTGTATTCGTCTGGTGTCTTTCTTAACTGTATCTTTATGAAGCTGGCTTCGTAGTACGTTGGCATGGAATTCTGTAGGTACCTTGGAATTAGTGGAACTTTAGCAAGGAGCCTCTTCTAGTATGTGTAAAACAAACTCTAATTCCAGTAACAGCAGTTTAGTGTTTAGGAACTTCTGGAATATATACCAACGTTCTACCAGCTCATAAAAATACACTAGCTGGAAAAAGCCCATAGGTATGGTAGGTGTACATATCCTTGAACTGCTTAGATGAATCAAAACCACTTTGAATTCCTTTAGTGAGGACAATAATGCACGCTTTCTGAAAAGAAAAATCCTTTGATACAAATATTTTTAGCCTTTCCCTTCTGTTGTTGCATCATAAGAAGAGAGAACGGAAACTGAAGGCACAGTTCTTAAATACCACAAAAAGTTCTGGTTCTGTTCTTTCCCAGCTATCAAATATTTCCTAGCTTTTCTATTAGTGGTGAAGGGCACGGACTTTGTGATCAAGATCAGATGTTTTGCTTCAGAGAGAGAGGGGCTTGTTATTTCCTGACAGCTAGCAGAGTTACTGCTGTAGCTTGAGGGGCTGAGATAGAGACAGATTCATTCCTGCGTCTTTCCCATGGTATTTCAGGTATCTATATAGGGTCCTGCAGTTCATTACAGGAAAAAACGCACCGTGGAACTCAGTGTTGCGAGTCCTCAATGCTCAAAAATAACTTGTCTAGCAAATGATGTCATGCTAACAGTGTGTTGATAATAGTCTCCCACTGATGTCTAACCTGTGCCAACAAAGAACAGGAATGC
>NW_009647006.1:794631-932537 GCF_000708025.1 Charadrius vociferus | reverse complement strand
AGGTACGCATACAGCCAGCAGCTGCTTACTGTACTAGGCTTGTACAGCAACTAAAGACATGTCGTCTTTGCATATATGCAATTAATGTTACAGAAATCTAGAGCCCTCACAGCAAGCGGGCAAGACCCTTTCCTACATTGGGGCTGTGCTCAGTACGGGAGAGTGGGGGAGAGAATGTGTGTCAGCAGAATCTCGAGCATGACTTGGATTTGCTATTAATCATTCGTCTTTGCATGGAATCTTAAAAAGGACTTAAGACTCTACAGTGCCTTGTGTTTGGGTAGTGGGCCCTTGCATTAGCATTCAGAGCCTGTGCAGGTTGTCTAGGCTTTCTAGACAGTGCAAGGTTACAGTGAAGATGTGCCTGTGCTTTGTGTCTGAGAGATGTGAGCATGAGCCGAGTACTGCAGTAACATGGTATTTGGCCAACTGTCTAAAGGAAGCCAACACACTGAAGAAGAAGCCCCCTGAAATTAGGCTGGCCAGCACACAGTTACTGAGAGCTACCCAAAGTACAGGAGATGGTGGGTTTAGTCATGTTGAAGCTGCTCCTGAAGAAAGTGTCCCCTTCCATGGATGAACCTGGAGGTCATCTCCAGAGGGCTGAGGTGATTTCACTTGTTTCTTTGTAAAGCCAAAGGAAGAAGCCATGTTAGGGAACTATCCCTCTCCTACTCTCCTCTTTACAGTATAAGTAATAAGTAATCACTCAGGCATGGAAAACAGAATCATTTTGATTTTCTGCTTTAGGTTTTTAAAACTTTGATTCTCTCCCACCCTTTAAACACAAGAGGCTAGGGTCAGTGTTGAAAAAATGACCAAATACTCCCTACCTCCCAATGGGCCAGAGGGACACTATAGGCAAAGTAGTGTTTAGTGGTTCTGGCAGAATTATCGATGGCTCGCACAGTAGTTGGATGAGAGCTCTTTTTATTGACTCTGTGTTGTAATAAGGAGACATAGATTCAGTAGCACATCTATCCTTTTAAATTAAAAAATGCATTACTTCAGAAAATGTGTTATTCTCTGTCTCCATATGTATAGGAAGCAAGCTCTGTATCTGCATTTCAGATATGATTGAAGTGATTCCTGTTTATAATACTTTTAACATGCACATATCAGCATGCACAAGCACGTGCAGACAGACAGGAAAGTGCTTCAGGAGGCTTTGAAATAAGAGGCATGTTACTAATGTATTGCTAGTAAAGACTTTGTCTCCTAATGTCATTTATACAATGCTCATATTTAAGCCATGCCTTTCGTTTTCCATTGTGATTAAACTTGGTGGCTGTTTACCTACAGAATGGCACAGTGTTAATGCTCAGTGCTATTTATTAACAAAACATGCATATGCATGTTTAGCTGTGAGTGCTGAAGTACTGCATTTAATTCTTGTAATGTGCAACCCAGAATTTGATCAAAGCTGAAATCTTGAACGCGGACTCTGATTTTGATTAGTGGCACTTACGCACCGAGGAGAGACATTTCGTATTACATGATCTACATTTTAACTCCATTTGGCATAAAGGTAGAATCTTTTTTTTCCTTGCCTAAAATCCTGTAAATCAGATAAGAATTGATTATATTTGTTGGTTTAATGAAGTAAGATAGTGGATTTCTGATTAATGCATAGGAAAGTATTTATATAATAGAGTCCTGCCATCGTAAATCACTTTGTGGTGAATGCAACAATTTTTTTATTAGAGGTCACCAGAGTTAGCAGCAAAATCAATTCAAATCAAATCACACAGCTGCTGTATACATCAGAGGACTGCAAAGGAATTAATACACTTACATATTTGGTCACCATGTATACCTAAATTAAATATTAACATGTTTGCACGAAGATGTCTTGCATTACAAACAGTTAATATGATTTTATGCCAGGCAGTCCAGGTACCTGTTCAACATAGACTGGCTGGAGTCTATATTTTAAAAAGCAAACTGCGTTCTGTCAGCTAAAGAATACATTGATAGTGTTTTCCACGTTAGAGACCAGGAGCCAGTTTTGAAAATGGGATTAATTGCTCTCACGGTTAAATTACTTCTTTTGGCAAGAAAAGTTCAGTTCTGAACTTTTAAACGTTTTTTCATGTTGTCTACATTAATAGCCATGGAGCAAAATCGTTGCAGTCAGGCGCGTTGAAGCCATTTCTGCTTCATCTGTAGGTCAAGTTCAGTGTCTCCAATCTCATAATTATGTTTAATGAGCAATTTGTAAAATACAAGAATATTTTCCTTCTTTTGTTTCGACAGAACCTGGCACAAGGATACATTGCTCAGAGACATAGAATGATGGGTCTTAAACATCTTTTTTTTTCAATAAAAACAGTAGCTGTTCTCTGAAACGGAAAACTCCTATGTGGTTATGAGGCAAAAACTAAAAAAGCCTGTTTCTTCCGAGATCTTTTTTTTCCTTTGGGAAAAATAAACAGACATTTACTATTCAATCCATCCAAGGAAAAGGATCATCATGTATGTTTGCCTTTTCTTCCTTCCTTTGTCTTCTTTTAGGTGGTAGTAATTGATGCAAATTCTCAAACAAGTAGGTTTCTTGGAAGATTTTAGTGCTTCTGGTTTGAAATTACTTGAAGTTTCTTAAGCCCGCCTGGACTCAGGAGTCCAGAAGGGATGATCCCATTAGAAAAGTAGCAACATAAAAAAGCGGAAAATCTGTGGGTCTGATTTATATCCTCCAGGATCTTATGGTTAGCTCATACACCAAAGTATTGGTGAATGACAAAGGACATTGGATGCTGAATGGGAAACCTCTGAGCAAAACATCAATAAAAACGTTAAAAGCACCATCTCCTCAGCAGCAGAAATACCACTTAGTGTGGTACTCTAATGGAGAAGACTTCCTCTAATATTTATAAGCATCTGCTATGCAGAGGATGTCCCTAGGTTCCTAGATGTGCAAGAGGGAGTCAATTTATGCGGTGTGTCCTATTTACCACCATGACACAGTTTATCAGTGTTAAGGGTGAAAACTCCATCTTGGTTGTGCAGAGTTCAACAGCAAATGTGGCTGTGTTATCGGTATTGATGAACACTGAAATGAAATTAAAACCCTGACTGTTTCCATGCTGGTTTTCGTAAACTTATTGAAAGTGAAGGTGAAGGGGTGTTGTTACAAAGTCTATGTACTGAAAGCAACCTAGTATGTGATGCATTATTTGACTGAGAGAAGCCTGAGGAAAGAGCCAATCCTACCAAGCCGCTTCATACTAAACCTTCAAGTGTCTTCAGGCACATGCAAGTGGTTTGTGGCTCTGCAGTGCCGCAGAGTTACAGCTTGGCATACTGCTGCCATTGCTGAAGAGAAGTTAATGGCTTCCAGTATCTATATTATCAGAACTTTATTGCTGATTCATATATCAGTAATATTGTAGATCTTCTAAACTATATGCTTGGTTAACAAAAAGATCTCTGAGCAGGTATTGTTCTGAAATGCTCCATTCAAAGTATAAGCTGTAAACTAAATGACGAGAATAATTATAATGCCAAATAGATTAACAGTCAGTCAGTTCCTGGCCATAGAACTGCAGGATGTATTTAAAAAGTCAGTGATCTAAATTTAAGAGCACAAACTCCAGATTTAAGTCTTTTGCTGGGTTCTGCAATTATATAAATGTAATTAAACAATTAGTTTAGAGTAGTAACTCAGGGGATTAAATAAGGTAAAAACTCAGTCCACGTTTTCCTTACTCTTGTTTATGAGTTAAGCTTTAAGTTATGTGCAAGGGACATTGGGGGGAAAAAGTATCTGCTTATTATTTACACCGTTTATCTCCATTTGGCCCTAAGCCTGAAATGCCACGAAGAAAACAGAACCACGTTTCATTGGGCTGTGGCCCCTTGAGCACAGTAATGCAATAAAAAGGGAAGAAGCAGTATAAAATTAGATGAAGAAAATCTTAAACCTATTCCTGAGACCTATAGACTTGTATGAATTAAGCAAGATCACTTTCAGGTGTGCTAGATCCTTCCTTATATTTTGTATCAGAGGAGATAACATGGGGCCATCTATTAATATCATAAATAATTTGAGTCAAAATAGATCAGGCTAACTTTCAAATTTCTGAGGTACCTAGTAACTCTTCCTTTCAGAAGCTAAAAATTGACTATATAATTATATATTATGAATTCTAAGTTTATGTATTTTATATACTTTTCTATATAAATTATAAATTTATATATTAGAAATTATATAATAAGGCACCTAAGTAAGGTTTCAGCACCAACATATGTTAAATGTGGATTTGTTTCACCTTAAACAATTACAATGGGTGTACCTTTTCCTCCAGTTATTCCTAACCCCTAAACTCCTGCTTTACTTGCAAATTTTGATGTTCTGAAGGCTGAGAGAAAACTGTACTTAGAAATATGCTGTTAAAAATACTACAACACAGGAATAAGGAAGAGGCCTACTGGGAGCTGACTAATGGAGTGTTTCCTTGCATATATGAATACCCAATGCGGTGCAGGCTGAAATCTAACTGTTGTACATCATACCGACAAAAAGCTAGTTCTTAATGCTAGAATTAACTTGACTTATGTGAAACATTCATAACTTGCAATCTTGTTTTTCATGTTTTGCTGGAAAAGCCATATCTGATGTTTTCTGCTGTAACACATTAAATTTAATGTAACTGAACTTGATTCTGCAAAGTGGGTAGGCAGCATTTCCTGTGCTAAATTTACCCCTAACAGGTTACTCGGACTCAACCACTATAACTCATCATATGATGCATTATTCACAGTAGTGGATTTATTCTTAATCCCATCAGTTTTATCTCCAAAGAAATGGGATGGTCCTTTTGAGGGAAACCAATCTTAAAGATGTTCAGAAAAACTATGCTAGTAAATGCCATGAAAAGCATTGATTGAAAATTTGGTAAATCTTTCCTTGAAAACTGGATCTGCTTTTTCTTACCTTCACTTAACATAGTTCTCCTGGGTTTATTTTGGCCTATTTAATCCTGTTAAATCGTTCTGTTACCAATTTTCAAGATGGAACTTATGGAAACAGGTAATATTTTTGCTTTTACTCAATGTGCAAAGCACTGCAAAACACAGAGTACAAGACATGGCAAGTTTGGCAGGGTGTAAAACACTTCTAAATCCTGCAAGCTTTCTCTATTAAAGCTGTGAGACTTTTTGCTGCATGAACTTTTTGTTTTTCTCAGAGTAGATTATCAATCCTTTTGCAATCAGTTGCCACCTACCACACTTTAATTAGAGATTATTGTTATTTCTGGGTTTTATGGGCAAGGTTACAGGTAGTAAGATTTAAAATATTGTTATTACTAGTGACATTATGACATAACAGTCTAGGAAATACGATTTTAAATACATAGCTGTGACTTAATAAAGCTGAAACAGTTTGAATGGTGATATTGCCTGTGATATAAAATTAAGATCTCAAAGACTCAGCCAATGTCAGCACGCCCACCACACCAGATAATTGACAAAGAAAGAATGCTTGAAAAAAACCTTGTATTCCAGATAGGGCAACCTCATAAATACCCTAGATAAAAGGAAAGTCACAGAAAAAAACGTCCGTCATCATCAGTAAAGGGAAACTGCGGGCAGGCATGAGGCACCTTTCTTGCAAACCTGTTTCCTCAGCTTGAGTTGCCAAGCCCTGCCAGCCGGGTTATTTTGGGGTTTTGACAAAATGAATCCTGCTCTCGAGTTCGGCTCAGTTCAGTGTCTTTGCACAAGTCCATAAAGAACTAGAGAAGGCACCCTGCTGATCCTGTTGTTTGTGAACACAGGAGGACTTGTGGGTGATGCAATGATTGGAGGCCATCTTGGGTACAGTAATCATGAAATGATAGAGTTTTTGATTCTCAGAGGAGTAAGGAGGGGGACTTGGGGGAGACCTTATGGCTCTCTGCGACTACCTGAAAGGAGGATGTAGAGAGATGGGGGTCTGTCTCTTCTCCCAAGTAACAAGCAACAGGACAAGATGAAGGGGCCTCAAGTTGCACCAGGGGAGGTTTAGATTGGGTATCAGGAAAAAGTTCTTCACTGAAAGTGTTGTAAAGCATTGGAAGAGGCTGCCCAGGGAAGTGGTGGAGTCGCCATCCCAGGAGGTATTTAAAAGATGTGTAGATGTAGTGCTCTTTTGATCTCCTGAGTCAGTTCCTTTTCGTGCTGATGGATAGTCAATGAATGTGTCAGTGTGACACCATGGAGCGTAGTCTCGGTATTACAGGCATTATACACGTTCACAGAGAGAATAATATCCCCTTGTGACACAAACATTTAGATGCAAGTTCTCAAATAGAGGATAGTGTAAGAAGCATTTTAAATTGGCAATGTTATTCCTGTTAATATTTTATTAGAGTATTCTGTTGGTGCAACTTATGCGTGTTGTGGTAAAGAGCTGGGTACCCTGAGCTGTACAGGCTGCGAGCTGCGCTCTCTGGTTTCTGGACAAACTGCATCAAAGGTGGTTCCTGTTGTGTTCGAACCAGCTGAATGTACTTGGTGCTGGCAATCCCCATGCAACCCTCAACATTCAGCACCAGAGCTGTTACTCCCTGCAAAACAGTCTTAAGGGACAGGCATGGTGCAATGTTAATTGACATGAAACATGGTGTAAAGATCCACGTTTGCAGAAGACTTTGCACATTGACTGTTCCAGATTGAGTCAATTTGGAAGTGGAGAGCCTTAAGGTATTGTCTGAAATGCAAATAATGGAGATCATCACATGGTGGTTTTGTTCTCCACGCTCTCCAACGCGGAGGAGCAGCAGCGTGGGCAAGGGCTGCTGCGGAGCCTGATAGTTACCTGCCCCAGCTGTGGGGATCTCATTAGCAGTCCCACCTGTGGGATCTCATTACCTGCACAGTTGTGGGAGATCAGGCAATTAGGAGGGGCTCTTACACAAGGGCTAGGGGTTGAGGACAGCAGTTTTTTTAGAGGAAACATGGTGGGAGTTGGTCAGAATGGAGGTGATCTTTCATAATGCTGAAGGTATGTCTATTTTATTGGCCTGGTAGGTGAGTTTTCTCCATGTTCATGGAAGGAGATGTTACGGGTTGCAATGATTGCTCTCTGCTGTGGGCACTGGGGGCTCTCCAGTGGGCTGTGCTGGGTGTAGCCCTGTGGTACCACAAGAGCAGGGGCTTTCAGAGTTTCCAGGCAGCCTGGGCTGTGGGGACAGCGAGTCAGGGGCCCTTGGGGACATCAGTGTTGGTAGGTCTCCTCTCTCTGTGATGCTGTTGGCTTCCCTGTGGGCTGAAGCAGGATTTCTGAGTTTGTGGTGAAGCTGTGGGTTCCTCCTTTCTCACTCTAATGTATTTCTTAATAGCACTTTTTTATTTTTAATAGGATGGGGTGGTTTTTTTGAATTTAGATATTACTGCAGATTAATATATATCTTGGTATATCTGCCTAAGTTAGGTTTGGCATCTTCAACTTTAATACTGGAATGCTTGGGCTGCTGTGAAGGTAAGAGGTGAAATGCTTACAAATGCCAGCCAAGTCTTTCAGATGAACTTAAAAGCAGCCCCATGGAGTCATAGGCTAGCCTTCCCTGCTGCAGGGGAACAGGGCTCTGGGCTACTTCAAGAATTACCTTATCCTGGTTTCTTTTTTAGTATCATCTCAGTTCCTGTCATGTAAACTTGCACAGTTACGTTGACATATTTTCTTAAAGAGACTTTCATACCTTAAAAAGAAAAAAAGGTCTTAAAGGATAAGGCTCATAATGTTAAATAACTATTGACCTTTTAGATACATTGCTTTTAAGCTCTTATCACTCTTTAGATAATTGTGAAGCAGCTTTGGCCCGTCTTGATTACTTTTGCAGCTGATTTCTAAATTAATCTATAAAATGCATGTTTCTTTTACCAGCATAAAACCACCAAATTGCATCTGGCTCAATTGAGTAACATCATATCCACTTTTTGCCTGCCCTTTCATCTTGGGTACATATTTATCTTTAATCAAGGCCAATATTTGTAAGCTATTTACAGGAGATTCTGTGTTTTCTGTAAACTGGCATACAAATGTCTGTTTAGGAATACTCTTTTTTTTTTTACCTTGCTTCAAGTCAATGTGATAATAATTAGGTCAAATGCCATAACTATAAACAATGAGGAAAAAGGGAAATGAAAACTAGCCTCTGTAACCATAGACAAAATGATTTGATATTGATAGTGAGGAAGGTATAATATTTTGTATGATGGCTGTGAAAATATTTTTGGTTCCAAAAAGAAGTTGATGTTACAATATTTAAAGTACAGAGTAACTGTTGGAGGCTGAGTCACTGAAGTGTGTACTGGGGGTGGGTGAGGGGAGAGGAATTAATGCAAAAATTCACAGCAAGCTTTTAGTACAAGAAACTTGCTTTTATGTGGACAAACTGCTATCTTAGATCCTTGAAATGTTTAGGCCCTGGGTTTTGTAATACCATTTCACATCCCATAAAGGCGTACTGCCTTCTTTGTAAATACATGTCAGGGAGTTTTCAAGTCAGACTTGTAAATCAGTTAAAAAAATGTTAGGGAGGACCCTCTAAGATTTGGGCTGCTCAGGCTCACAGCCTCTCAAATTTAACAAGTCTTCCTGAAAGCAGTTTGGCTTCCCTGTGGTCAGATCCCATTACAAACCCCACTTTGTGTTTAGTCTCAGATCTGGGCACAGCTGGGACGAGGCCTTGGGTTTGATACAGCAAAATGAATCTTTATCTAAAGAAAACATATTTCTTCCTTTTGGATACAGTTTTGAGAGCTGGAATATAAAGTATTGACTGAACTGAAGCAATTACGGGTGGTGATAAAATGTTCCAAATCCCTGCCTGGGAAAGCTGCTAGAAGAAACTTTTCTGTCTCTTCCTGAGCCCTCCCTTCTTTTTCTCAGTGAGAGGAGATGGCTCAAGTAGACTGCAGCAAGCTGTTTTTCTCTGGAAAGGAACTACTCTACTGATGGGAACTGACAGCTCTTTGACCACATTGCCTAAAAAGTACACATAGCAGAGAAAGGCATATCATATAACTTTGAGTGTTTCCCATCCTAAATAAGGTTGAACCTAAATATTATCCCTAATTGCCCCAGGGGAACAGAAAATTACAATTGTTTCTATTGTGCAGGGAGATACAATTCGTTGTCAGCTTGTGGATTTGGCTAGGAACTCATGCATCACTTTGTCAATGGCTTAATATAAAAAATAAACGCACACAATACCATGCAGAATATCTATCATGAGAGTGCTCTCCTGTGACATGCAGTCTTAAAAGCTGTAGTAACTGAAAATTTAATGTCCATTGTGGTATAGAAGACTTGCTTTCAATTAAACTAGGTATAGCACTTAATGAAAAGTTTAAAGGAGAACGGTTTTCTTCATGACTTTCCTGCAAATGTGTATGGACTACTTTGCAGTCCTATTGGTGGGAGCTGGTAGAAGCTTATGTTTCTTCCAAAATCTTGCTTCCAGGCATGCTTGCTGCATGTTTGGTTTTTTTTGTCTTTTGGTTGCTTCATTGTGAGGAAGCAAATTCTGCTCAATGGTGGGATACAGTACTGTCAGTACCTTTGCTTCAATGACCTAATAATAAATACTGCACTTCAAATTGAAAAAGTTGAGTCTATGCAGTGGGTGTCTAGAAGAGGCAGTACTGAGCCTAGCGTACTACACAGAGACTCTGAAGGTATTTTTTGGTTGCTAGCATGCATCTTTCTTGGTTCTGGTCAGCTTTAGGTGCAGCCCTAGCTGCAGACCAGAGAGGCAGGTAAAACAAGCAAGGCTTCAAGTGCACGAGGTGGTTTATTCTTGTGTGCTAATGCCGAAGGACTCTGTGGTGCAGCCCTATCACGTCCCATTCTTTTATCTGCTTCAGAGCGGAAGAAATCCTCAGTGAACTGTCCCATAAGGGAAACCCTTCCAGAAGGGAATCATGGGCTTCTCTTTCAGACCATGTATCTTATGCAGAAAAGCTGGGAAGAAAATGTTTAAGGACTCCTTTGTCTGATTAAACAGATGATATACCTGTTCCAGTGTTTGCAATAAACAAGAATAATGTAGAGATCATTCTAAAAACGTGTTCCTGATGTAATTTGGATTGTAATGTATGAACTGGATTCCTCCAGCTTATTGTGTCTACAGAAAGGCTGGAGTGACGCTAGAGTAAAGGCATATTAAGCAACTTAAAATATGTATAGTATAGCCACTGGATCTTGAACACCATCTCTTTTTTTGTGGTTGGTTTTGTTTTTTTTTTTCCCCTACAGAACTCTTCCTAGCTAATGTAGCTATAGTCAGAATCCTCAGCAGGAGTAAATCTGGTTGCCTTTTCCTCAATGACAGGATAGTAGCTAACTCTTGCCCTGCTGGGTCTCAGGTGAGGTCACCTGCCAGCCCCTGCATGCAAGCTTTTGTCAAATGAAGATAGAAGCCTGCTTCAGGTTTCAGGGGAAATGATACCTTGTTGGTTATCAGTTTGATAAGAGGAAACACAGTTTCCAGTAAAGCTGGCTGCACTAAATTATGAATGAAAGCGGTTCCAAGCACAAATGCATAGCCATAGGAAGAGTTCTTAAAGATAACTGTAAGCCTATAGTATATGCACGTGATTTTTAAAAACAGCAAAGAAGGAAAAAAGCATTGGTATTAGCCGCCTTTCTGAAAACTTTTCTCTCCTGCTGTGTTTCCTCAGTCATCTGACAAATGTATGCCACAAATGAGAAATCTAGCACTAAATTTTTGGTTGAATATTAAATGCCAGTTGTTTTTTCTCTTATGCCAGTGAGTCCTCCAGGCACTGTCCACTCAGTTGCTCTGAAAAAGCTCAGTGAAAATCAGAAATTTTTCTGATACGTAATGCAGGAGTGGACTGCAAAAAAGCCTTTTCTTACAAGACTGGTATCTGCTTCAGAGAATACGTGTGGAACCTTTGGAGACCCTTCAGCTCGGAGACCTTGCGTCTATGTTGTTCCAAACACTAAATTAATTCCTAGGTTTTTTCTTTTCTTTTTTTTTTTTTTTTTTAGCTCTGATTAGTTAGTTTTTATCTTCTTGCTCTTGCTGTATTCCCAAACTTCAGTGTGAACCAGAAGAAAATTCTACAGTAAGCAACAAGCCTGTGAAATTTCTAAAGAAACTGGAAACAGACTATCCTAACATGAGCTATCTGCCTACCTAGGGTCGGGGAGGGGGAAGCATTTTGTACTGTGATTTACCCTGACCTGTGTTCCACCTTGTAAAACTTGCATCGAATATAGCAAAAGATCTTCTGGTTTCTAAGTGATCCTATACTTTGTTTTGAGTCCTTTTGCACTTTAAAATACTGTTTCCTCTGATTTTCCAAAATGGGAAGAGAGACACTGAGGCTGTATGTTGAGTCACTGTTCCTGGTCAAAAGCTTTGGCTTTTCCCTGTACTTGGATACAATGTGGGAGAGTGAAATGAATGGAAGGGTGAGGGCAGGGAAAGGGTTGGAGAGGTAACGGGAGAAGAGAGAAACAAGAGAAGAGAGGCAGTGAGCTGTGAACATCCCTTGCTCTGCAGCATTACTCAGTCTGCATTCCACACTTCGAATTTTTTCAGGACTATTTGAGTCAGTTACAGAGATGGTGAACTGCATTGCTCACCTCTTTGAAACACTCTAGCTGGGGGAGTATCAACCTGTTACCTGTGCAACTTAAATGCAACTGTGCTTGATGATGCTGATCATACACAATTTTTTTTTTCTAGAAGACCTCTTTTCCCTGGGAGAATCAACTGCAAATAAAGTTGATTAACCTTGAGATGTTGTATGTCCACTGCACATTAATTTTTTAAAAAAGCTGCTTTGAGAACTTTGTGGAAGTAAACTTAAAGCTTCTAATCAAACAAACAAACAAAAAATACTCTCGGCTTTTTGGAATTCAGGTGAATGGTTGTAGACATAAAAAGTAGTTTAATCTGTAGCCAGGTGAGCTTTACCATACTCTATCAAACTCCAGTCCTGTATGCATGTTTATGGGAATCTGATGGTAGCTGAATAAAACCAGCTATATTTCACTATGGATGAAAGAAAGTCTTCTAGGATGGGAGAGAAAAGGAAAGAAGGTGAAGAGAAAAATACAATCTTGCTTGAAAATGACAGGCTGTTCTAGCTGGCACTTCCAGCAGAAATACTGGCCTGAGGCGCTTGTCGAGCATGGACTATTACACTGCAACCAGTCTAGCTTTTGCAAAGCTGTCATCAACGGCAAGCCCTGAGAAGTGTCAGTCAGTATTAGCCACAAAGAGTAGTAAGTGCTCCAGCTGAAACACTTGCACTCCCATTGTTGTGTATAGTGAGGATAAATCAAACGTTTCTCTTAAAAGGTTTTTTATCACATATTTTGCTATCTTGCCTGTAAGATTTGTTCTGTTTTTGCTATTGGTGTTCACAGTTACACATCAGCATAGCATTTAGCATGAGATTAAATGAGGAATTTAGGATTAACTATAGCCCTTGTGCAAAACTGAGAAACTACTATTGATTCAGTGTGTACTGCCTGGTTGATGACGTACTCAAACTTAGGCATATGTCATGTTCTTCTATGTAATTTTTAGAAGAACAGAAGAGCTGTGTTCTATCTTTCTGCAGTCAGTGACACTGTTTTAAACACATGGCTAAAGACAGAATCACAGGTGCTTGTTAGAAGCACCTGAACTGCTTTCTATTGTTTGGAAATTGCCCTACTTCTGCTTCACAAATGCTTGCTCACCAGACTTTAAGCATCTGAGTTTGAATTCAGACTTGCTTGTTTATCTCATTCTAAGCTTTCTAACTTATTCTTCTTTGGAGAACCTTCCCAAAATAAAAAAAGTTCAACAGACTGCTATAGAAACATGGGTTTTTTTTTAATGACAGAATAAAGCTAAAGGAGGGACAGCGGGAATCCTGGAAGACTTTTTTTTGTGGTAATGCTCTGAAAGGAGGGTTTTACTCACTGAAGACTATCGGATATTTTTTTTTCTCCATAATCTGACAAGCATTTCAATGTTAATTTGTGCTTAGCTTAGCAGAAAAATAAAATTGAGTACTGCATCAGCTTTGGGCATGTTCCGACCTACAGAATTTTTAATAAAGTATTATGCAGGGCAAACAAAATTCTGTGCAGTTGTACAAAAGCTTCCACACCTAAGGAAAGTGCATGAGTCTACCCCATGATTTCAGAGCTTTTATTGTAGCATTTGGAAAATGTGAAGGCAGTCTGGTTCCTTGGATAGAAAAAAATAGGGAAAATGTGAAAAAGGAGAATCTAGACAATTTGGAACAAGTAAGCCAAAACTGGGATGGTAGAAGAAAAGCAAAACAAAAAACCCAAACCCTCAAATGCTTGAAGAAGATTAGAGAACAGTATACAAACAGATAGTTTATAAAGATGGTATGTCAAATGACTGGAGAATGAACAAGAAAATGCTTTAAACTTGAAGGAGAAACATTTTTTCAGAAACCTGTTTGACTCTCTGAGTATGTTACTCCACCAGTGCAGATCTAGCAAACATCTTCAGGCAGAACACTTGTTCTTACAGCAAATGTGCATGCAGTGCTCTTCAATATAGTGAAAATGGAGTATATGGAGTATTAAAATGTTTAACACAATCATTTCCATGGATTTATATAGAATTTAGCCTTTTATAAACTGACACAATGACAAAACTATTTCTACCAATGCTGCTTAATATACACTGTTAACTCTTGGTGATTGGATTGCAAGGGTCCAATCCTGCTTATTCTGGAGAAAAAAATCTGTTTTACTTGGAGGGAATAGGATTACATTTTAACAGAGGAAAGAGTAGCTGATATGTACCAAGGGAATCTGCAGTGCAGCGTAACTATGAACTATTTTCTTTCATAGAACATCAAATATGAAGTCAAGTTACTCTTCAGATTTCATTTGCTCCTAAGTCAAGTCAGTTTTCAGTAGAATGATTTTCACTTCTGTCTGCTCTTAATGTACTGTTAACTTGTTGCAAATCTTGCTTTTGCCTTGGAAGTTCTTTGCAATGAAAATATTCACATTCACTTAAGGCTTAATGCTATCAGGTGAGGTACAGCCTCCATTTTTTTAAAGGTAGGAGTATGCCTACTATGACATACAGTAGCCTTCCAGTTAAAACCCATAGTGCTCAGTATCTTGCTGCTATTAATGCTGAAGAAAAACTGAAGACTGAAACATAAATATATTTGAAAGTCTCAAACTGTTGGCATTGGTAACAAAGGCAGAGAACTGTAGTCAAAGTTTTTTGACTGGATGATGCTGTAGCAGTAGTACCCAGCTGCAGTCGAATTAAGGTGTCACCGAAGGTTGAATGAGGAGTTCAAGGGGTTGTGTGGCTAAGACTTTATTCTGCAGTAGTTTAAGGGATCTTGGTTTTTAACTGTAGAGAAGCTGTGCTTATAACAGAAATCAAAAGCAACAGGAAGGCTTTACCTGCAGTGCTGCTCAGCCACTTCCTTCCCCCCTTCTGACATGCACGCTCTCCCGTCTTCTCACCTTCTGTTTGTTCTTTCTAGCAGCTATTCTTCTGTTGTCCCCTTTGGTCTCCTATCAGCGATACTTTTCATCTCTACATACACCTGTCCCCTGTATTTTCATGCTTTTATTTCTATTTAGTCATTTATGTCTTCCACCGAGATGATGAGGGAAATAGAGCAAGAGTTACTGTAACGTGCAACTTCTCTGTGCATTAGAAAAGCAGCTGCCCTGTCTGCAGTGGATGGAAAAGGGGTTAGGTGGTGTTCCAGCTCTTCTGTGAGGAGTATAGAAGAGGCAGAGCATGAGGCAGACTTAGAGAGATAGAGTTCAGGTGAAGAAAATAGTAGTTTAGTGTCATGCACTGTAGGAAAGGATCTCCCTGACAACTTCAGCTGCTGCTCAGTTGTGTAAGCAGCAGCTTCGATAGTGTAGAGACAGGCTTCTAGGTTTGTGCAGGAAAGACACCGAGAATCTATTTTGGAGCCAACCTGATCTTTTCATCCCCAACTCAGAAAAAGGTTTAGCAGCCAGAATAACACTGGTTGGAATGTACAGTGTAATTTGGTTCCAGAGCGGTAGTAACCGTCAAGGTTTATGACAAAGCTAAAGGAGCTACTGTAATAAAAGGGGCATTCAAGACCACTGCTTCTTTTTTTTTTTGTTTGTTTCATTTAAAATAAAAAAGTATGAACAATTCCTTTCCTCAGTTTATACTGGTGGAAAATGTTACTGCTTTAAAAAGTTCATCAGACTTGCTTATGCAGATATCTGCGGATATCTTGCTACAGAATCATTTTCCTTAGTAATGAGGGAAAGTTATTTAGCCATTATCAGTAAATAGTGCATCTTGGAAAACTTGATGCTTTTCTTGACATTTTAATCTCTTTCTATATCCCAGAAAGCAAATAGCATCATGATTTTTCTCAAAGTATTAGTGAGATTTATTTTAAACCCCCACAACCAAGCCATGTAAACAGGTGTTAAGTCCTTTAGTGATGGCTCAACTGTTAGAGCTCTAAAGTAATGCTAATTTTTTCCTGTCAAAATACTTTTCATCTTATACTAGGATTATGTGAATTTCTATGCCTCACATAGGATTAAATTTTTAACTGTCAAAAAGTTTTTTCAGAAATTATTTACCCTTTTTGTAGTTGGAGTCCATGTGCAAGTAGGTTATTAGGTAAAGAGCATCTCCCTAATAACAGGATGGTGCAGGATGCATATTTAACTGAAGGTTTGGAAGTGAGTTAATTGTAGTTGTGGACTGCTTGAGACAGTCTCTTAAGGCATGAAAATATTGAATAACTGTGGTCTGTTGTCTTTGTTTCAGTGTCTCTGTTCTATAAGATTGCTATGCATGACTTAAAAAAAAAAAAAGGAAATTTAACAGCTGTTACAGTTAGTCAAATGATAGAAAAGTAGTAGTTTCAATGAAAATGTTAAGTATTTTCTATGATATCATAGCTTGGAAAGACTGATGCGTTTTTGCTTCCCTGTGTAATAGCAACAGGCAACTGTATGCTGCTGCTTCTGAGGTTCAGAACCTCTGCAGTCTCTTTGCTAGCTGTATTTCATTAACTTTTATAAACCTCTTGCCTTCAATAACAGCAAATGAAACTCTGGCACAATGTCTCCCTCTAGGCCACAGACAACTCCAACTTCCAATAATTCAGTGTTGGAGTTGAATAAAAGACAAATTATGCTGTCATGTGTCAGTAGCTACAATACATCAACCAATAACGCAAGGTACTTACTGTGGAAGAAGCGGGGATATTTTCAATTACTGCCAGCTACTTAATTATCCACGGCGCAGGGGTGCGAGAAGCCGGGTGGCTCATTGTGTGGTAGAAAGCATCGCTTCCTGTTTGGCTCCAAACGCTGGGTTTCCTGTGCTCAGGCACATGGGACCAGAAACAAAACTTGAGGTTTCAGTGGGTTTTTTTATGTTAGTTTAAGAAAATACGATGTGTGATAAATCTAGCTTTGTAAAAAAAGGTTATACCAAGGGGTAAAAAAAAAAAGTATACCTTCTGGATAGGATGTGTTTGTGTACAGCAGAGCTGAAGGGGAGTGGAGCACGGCGACCACAAGTGCTCTAAAACTTTTGCTTTCTTATGGACAGACTTTATATGAACTTGGTCAAAGCAAAACAACACGTGAGCCTTACAGGCAGCTCACTGATACGCTCCAGCCTTCATTTGTTTTCATACTAATTAATTGTCTAATGTATTGGCCTTGCATGTAGTGCATCTGTAATGGTTGAGAAGTGATTCTGGGGACCAGGCTGAAGAGCCACCCTCCTGACTAATCCTCCTCCAAGGAGTGATGGAAACAGTGTTCTGGTAGTGCCCTTCCCAGACAGATTTACCTTCTTTTACCCTCTTGAACTGCTACAGCTTCTTTTGTTCCCTTTTTTGTTTTTGTTTTCCTTTTCTTTTTTTTTTTTTAAACTTTGTAAGACTCCAGCACCTCACTACCACCTTAGTTTGGCAAAGAATTTGATGCCGAAAGGCAATGTACTGAAAAGTCATCTGTAAATTACAGAGAGCAAATGCTGTAGAAAATATTGTTATTGTCTTGCAGAATTCTACACAAGAAGTATTTAAATTCAGGTTTCTAAAATGGGATTTTACCTTCCTGTGGGCTTGTATGGTATTCCTTTTTCGAGGCTTTGAGTACATATCCATGAATGACAGTCATCTTAAGAGACCAGAAATAGAAAGGTCTCTTATTGATCAACTTTTTACATAGCAAGCCACATTTTGGAAAAACAATGCCAAATAATGTTTTCATTTTTGGACTACAAAGTGTTATATTTCTCCTACAAAAAAAACCCACAAAAATCTGGCATTGCAGGCAATATATGTGACCTTAGTGTGAGCAGATTAGTGTATATGGATTTAGCCAAAATTCTTGAGTAAAGGAGAGGTTGATTTTCTTGAGTGTGTGTCTCTGTTTCTTGAGAGATCTTTGCTTATTCAGATTTCAGAACACAAAACACCTTGCTTAGTAGGTGTTGCTATCACATGTGTGGAGGATTCTACTGGTTTTGACTGGGATAGTTAATTTTCTTCATAATAGCCTATAGGGTACTATGTTTTCGATTTGTGACCCAAAAAGTGTTGCTAACACACCAATGCTTTAGCTGTTGCTGAACAGTGTTTGTACAGTTCAAGAGGCTGGGAGAGGGCACAGCCAGGAGACCTGACCAAAGGGATATGCCATACAATACCAGGTTGTGCTCATCAGTAAAAATGGGTCTGGGGCAGGGAGTTTGCCAGGGTTAGCTGTTGTTCAGCGACTGGCTAGGCAGCAGTTAGCTCATGGTGAGCGCTTGCTTTTTGCATCACTTGTTTTTCTTTTGTTTTGTCGTCTTGTCCTCTTTTACTTATTAAGCTGTCTTTATCTCAACCTAAGAGTTTTCTCACTTACGCCCTCCTGATTTTCTCCCTGTTCCTGCCAGGTCAGGGGGAGTAGTGCTCGGCTGCCTACTATGGTTAACCCAAAACAGGGGTCATGGCTAGATCAGAAAAATGGCAGGGATACTGGGAGCTAGAAATTATCTGATTTTAATGCTGTTGGTCCTTAACTTCTAGTTTACAGAATTATTCAAATTGCTTCTGTGATTTATTGCACAGCTTGTTATCAGGAGAGGACAAATATATTTCATTTTTGCTAAGTAATGTATGCATACATGCCTACAACAAGCTACTTTGTCAATGTCAGATTAATTATCCAATAATATTGAACTTAATTCTTGCTGTAAACTTAGATGTACGTTTCCTTGCTTTGTAATAAATTATGTACTAAACCATACCTGTTACTGCAAAAACGTTTCTAGTAAAGCTTATCCCTGCCAATTAGCTTAAAAATGAATAGCAAGATATTTCCCCTGTCTTCTACTTCAAGTATTATAAATGTTCTCCTTCAATTTGTATAGACAGACTTTGCTGTTTAATAAGCGTCATCATATGTTACTAAACCATACCTGTTACTGCAAAAACGTTTCTAGTAAAGCTTATCACTGCCAATTAGCTTAAAAATGAATAGCAAGAGATTTCTCCTGTAATACTTATTACTTCAAGTATTATAAATGTTCTCCTTCAATTTGTATAGACAGACTTTGCTGTTTAATAAGTGTCATCGTGTGGTGGTTATGTTGCAGAAACAGCAGTCAAATTAGTAGGTTCAAATTTTCTCTTCCTGGCCTAGACTTCACTCAAGAAAAGAACTGTAATCATTGCATCCAGTTTCCCTGGCCCTATCTTCTGTAAAGATAAATACTTCAAATCTGTCATCAGGATTCTCTGCAGATGACCTTACAATAACTCTTTTGGTTTTGAAAACATCTTTGTTCAAATGAATCCTTCAGATTATGTTTCTTGCTTTTTAAAAAAAACCCAAGCAACAAAAAAATAAAAACCCCAAATCCTGTGCTGTGGGTATTTAAGAACTTGGAGAAAACATTGTGACTTGTTCTGACAGAGGGAGCTGTGGAAATTATCTTAATCTAGTTTTGGTCTTTGTTTCGTGCTTAGCAAATAAAAGGAAGAGAACAAAAAGACAAGTTTTAAGAAATATTGTTTGGGGCTTTTTTTTTTTTTTTTCAGTTGAAAACTAGCAAGCCTAGGTACTGGCTGACTATCAAAAACCTGTAGGTCTGTCAAAATACTGTAGTACAAAAGATGGACAAACCATTGCACCTGATGAACAGGAGCATGGAAAGGAAAATCAGGTTAGAGAAACATAAAAGAAAGGAGGAGGAATACTTTGTTTCCTGGCAACTTCCTAGCAATATACTGCAGTCTAGAAATGGTTCCCTGTAAATTCATTCCATGTGACAGTGATGTGAAATCTTACAGCTTGTATTGTAAGCTATCCTTCTTGTTCAGACAGTAGAAAGCTCTGCTCTTGACAGCACCAACAAGAAACCCAGAGGTGATTGGACTTCACTTCTAATCAATGATTTTGCATTTGATGTTTGTGTTAATGATGAATAACCCAAAGCTGTCATTAAAGATGCTGGGACAGCTTCTTGGCTGCACAGTGTTTCTACTCTATTCGGTACATATAGAGGGACCATCGGGTACAATTTTTAGTCCTCAGTCTGTCTAGCTCCATAAATGTTTAAAGCTATCCAAATAATTTCTCAACATCGGTAGGTGTGTTTCAGGAGTTTATCTAACTATTTAAGATAGCAAAGACCAGTGGGCAGTGCCTTCTATCCCTGTGGCTTTAGGTGCAATATCTCAAGAGTCAGGGAAGCCACAATTCAGATTTCAAGAGGGAAGAGCCTCACTGAGTGCAGACTGTTTTCTCTTCCTATTTTTGGCTACTTGATTGAGTGAGATACTTGCCCTATTTATTCAGTCCTTGCTGTTTTCTCTGTTGCTGAGAGTCTGAACTGATAACGTAGGAAACAAGCACATACCTGTTGCTTTCAAATGTGTTACCTGGGTATCTGAACAAATCTGGACACTTGTCAAGAAAGTAACTTGTGTTATGTCCTGTAAATTGTAAGTAAATTCAGGAACCCTGTTCAGAGCTAAACTCAGTGTAATTCTGCTGTTAAAAAAAAACCCAACAAAACAAACCAACCACAAGAAACCCACCACAAAAATGAAACCAAAAATTAGGCAAAGATGCTTTTAAAGTACTTTGTTCACTGCAGAATACCTCTATTTAAAAATATTATCTTGTGACCTTTACATTTAGGCTCTCTTTACAGAAAAACCTGCTGAGAGTAACTTGCTGACCCCATACATCCTCCTCTACAAAGGAAAACTTACTCCTCAGAATAATCCCTTTTTTCAGAAAGTTCTTGAGCCAAGATATCCTGTCTCCAGCTACTCTTTCCTAGGTAAGCCCACGTGAAAGGGTGGAGTATGTTGTGCCCTGACAGAAGTCCTGTTCACAAAGGTCATGGAAAAATGGTTAAGCAGGCTAAGGCAAGTTTTTTCTATGCTTTCTATGGATTTATCTCTGATGTGAAGGTTATGGCACCCAGTGCCCTGTGGACCAGTTGTCTGGGGGCTGGCTATGTCTTATGTACATATTCCCTTTGCTTGGGGAAGTCCACGCAATGGAAGAATCCAGATTATTTGATCCCATGTGCGGGTTAGTATGAAGTGCTTCTCTTCTTCATAATGGCACTTGCACAATGTAAGGCAGGATTTGATTAATGAGAAGACAGATATTTTTTTAAGAATAGCTGAGATCCTTCATGTCCCCCAGTTATAGTACAAGGAAATCGTCACAACAGATCTGGCAGGACATGCTTCATTCATCTCTTAAGGCTTATTATCTGAACAAGCTTACAGAAACATGTCAATGAATGCCTTCAGACTATGACAGCTCATTAATTGTGTAGTCCTGCAATAAAAATAGACATAAAATGCATTCATTACTTCTCAAACAGTTAACATTTGCTAGGATTTTTTATTAGCTAATATTGAATGATAGGTAGTTTTCCATAACTAACACTCACTTTACAAAAATGAAGCAAAGTTTTAACAGAATAGTATCTTGAGTAACAACATGTGTAAATATAGAATAATAAGCTTGAAATTCTAAGTCAAATTCTGTGCTGAAATATTCATTTCTTCAAAATGGAGCTAATTAAAGGTTATTTTCCTGCAATTTTATTACATAACACTTATACAACTAAAGAAGAAATTTAGAATAAAAGATACATAGTTCAGAAAATGAGAGACTTAGATTAAGGAGTATATACCATGTCAGTGGTTCCTCTTTTGAATCATCTCCAAAAAAACAAACAAAAAAACCCCAGATGAACAAAAAAAAAAACAAACCCAAAACAAAAACCCACAACAAACTTTGTCTTCTCCTTTGATGCCAGTTTACCTGTAGTATCTCACCAAGGAACAGTTAGCAAGTTTTATGAAAGATAGTAATGGGGGCTGTTGCCCTTAAAGCACTGTGCATTTCTTTCCCCTTTTCAATCTACAAGCATTATAACTAAACACAAGTTAGTATCTTTTCTTGAAAATGCAGCCTTTTAAGATCATAAATCAGTAGACCGTGCTGGTAGCCAACAGATAAAGTTTAAAAGCTGATGTGTAGAGAAAAGAATATGCTGTGAACCGATAAGCATTCAGAAATGAACAAGTTTGCTTAAATGCTTGAGGGATTTTGGTGAATCGGTGAGGTCAAAGCTTGGTGTTACTGCTACATAGATTTAATTTTGTAGCTAAACTTCGAAAAATAGAACAAAAGAAAAAGTGTAGATAACATATAGAATGAATATAGACAAAAGTAAAATTAATACCAAATGCAAAAGTGTTATAAGCATTGGCTTGAAGACATTAGATATTCATCACAGGGTCCACTAAATACAAATCCTCTGCCCCGGTCTTAATTGTCATTCCTAATCTGCGCAAATGTCATGCTGATGAAGTCTGTAACCTTTTTGCCTGTGGCTTAAATAAAATGCAGGATTCATTCTTTTGGATTTTTTTACTGTCTTTATGGGATTTCTTTCAGTGGCGTATTCTATGTTTAACAGGGCTCTGAGGTGTGAAATTTAAAGTGAAACCCTGTTTTCATGCAAATTAATAGGAAATGTCCAAGAGTGCCAGGAATTTGCCCTTAATGTTTATCAGTACCAGCCTAGAACTGGAGAACAGAATAAACAGTGATTTAGAGACAGGTTTGAAGCACATAGGTGATTCTGTTGGCACCTTACTCTATGAAAATGCTGGAGTCATCAGCGACATTGGTGCTTGAAGTCTAGCTTAGCAATCAACTTGGCATGGCTTGCAAAGAAAGATATCATTCACCAGGTAAGCAGCAAACTATATATTAACAACTAAAAAAGAGGAAGACTATATGCACTTTTATCATAGTGAAATAAGGACTAATAAAATACTGGCAAAATGCTGGAACTCATTTATAATGAAATTGATACAAACTTTCCCGTTTCTATTTTTTTTATGAACCTAAAGAAATATTTCCCTTCATTTGCCGCTTTTGATGATTTATCGGTTCTGGTTTTAAATACAGGTGTTCTGATTAATATTTACCAAACTCTGAAATAGGTGATCCTGGCTCCTGCCTGATAAGAGCAGCTGTTTGTTGGTCTGCAGTACAAATATGTGTGAGTTTAGTGACAGAAAAACAAAGGAAAATGCGAAAGTATTGATGTTTCCCTTTGGTTTTTTCTCTCATATTTTTTGAAAAGAATATCTTTCAGTGCCAGAACTGTGGAGGGGTCAAAAGGACCCAGGAAACATCAACTATGAGAGCAAAGAATAAAGAAATAAAATGAACTGAAGTGATTGAAGGACTAATCGGTTATTTATTACTTTTTTTTAAATCATCCAACCTTGATGCTGTAAGATGAAAGGCCCAACAGAAAAATAGAAGCAAGAGTAATAGACAAGAGGACATAGTATAGCATCAGGAATTAGCCAAGGCATTAGGTCACATTATTTCTAGTGGGGGGTGTGTGTAAATCTTGGTCAGATATTCCTGCCTAGATTGTGGTCTCGTGTCCATCACTGATTTTTGCTGAGAATAAAGGACCCAATTTTAGTACATAATTTTTACTGTTTAACAATAGAAGGCTGGAGATTTGATAGTAATTTCCTCTCCATTCTGAAAGTGTCCTAATTTTTTGTGACCTTATAGTGTAAATTGCTGTATGTTCGTCAGAAATGGCTGTGGATGATCAGCACTTTGTAGGTCTTATGAATACGATATGAAAGCACCGGAGACTACAAGTAAGGAACGTGTATGTTTTATGAGGTAGTTATGCCTATAAACTGTGGCCTATGATTCTATGATTAACTCTGTGTTGCTATGTTCAAGCTTAGGTGAAAGTTTTCTGTACTTTGATGTACTTAAATTTTCATAGACTCTGAATTCATAGTAATTTCATTTTTGTAATAGGCATCATGCAAGTTGAAGGAGACTGATTTATTTCATTTATTTTTTTTTCCTTGTGCAAAATGCTAAGACTTCTGAAAAGCAGAGATAATCACTGTACATTTGTATGTTAATGTTACCAGGTAATCATCTTGAAAGACTGAATATGATTAACACCTTGAATCATAAACTAGAGCAAATGTACAACACTTGACAGGGAGTGAAACATCTAATACAATGTGAAAACATCTGGCCAGGAAATTGTTTTCCAAACACTGAAAATTATAAGCAATTATCAAGTATTTTACCTGACTATACTCATAACTCTGTTTTAGTGACACTTTAACCGATATTATGCTTCATTTCTCAGCAGTCTGATTTTTGGATAATCACCCTAGATCTGTGATTTACACTTTTTCATCTTCATGCTTGAAGTGCATGGCAAATATTTCTGTGGTGTACTTTAAGGGGGCAATCAAGGCTGGAGATGAAATAAGGCACTCTTGTGACAATTGAAGGAAAGAGCTTAATTTGGCAATTCTCATCAGTGAGGGATCTGACAGGAAATCCAGGTGGCCCTAAATCAGCTTGAGCTAAACTTTTAGGGAGTTGAGCTGGCATACGCCAATTTTTAAAATGTAACTTAGTTGTTATTTTCAAGACCTTTTCTTGATGTGGATGTATGTACACAGAACTTTGGGATGTGGCAAATTGCCAGAATACAGCGGCAGATGTATTGGCTAAGAATAATTTAGGATGACACATATCTATGACCTAGATACTAATCTGTAAACCCTTCATGAAAGGAAAGGGCAACTCCATCCTTTGCGTGCCCATTTGCACTCTGTTTTCCTGGAACAGAAGTAGCAGGGGAGTCAAAGGATGCTAGGTTTCTTTTGACTCCAAGAAGGTTTGTAGCTCATAAATCCAGATGCTGTTTCTGACTTCAGAATATGGTTGTGAACTGATCGTGATTTTTATTGTGCTAATAACCCTCTTCCTGTAGCTAGCCTCGGCCATTAAGTAGAAACTGCCTTTTCATCTCGGAAATGGAGCTTCCTATCTCAAATCATTTCAGGACATGCCATCAAACCGACATCCCTAGTGGCCGTTTCCTCATCTCTTAGATGAAAATTGCGGTAAGAAAAAATGGCACTCTGTCCCTCAGCAGAAAAGTTCAGAGTAGGTCAGATCCTGACATATTTACACAGCTCTAGCAAAACAAACAAACAAACAGATGTAAATCAGGTTGGTTTGTTAAGGAAAGTGAATTTGGTGGTGATAGTGCTTTACTGTCATATGCCCTATAAGCTACGTAATGTCAAGCTGTTGTGTTCTCTAGCGTAACTACTCGCCGTAATGCATCAAGCTATGTTTTATATGTGAGCCTCTTAACTTAATACAACATGATGGGCCATTTGATATCAATGGTAACATATGAATGCAAAATGTTATTGGCTTTCATTTTAACTTCAGGTAAACTCTTAGGATGGCCATGCATTCCTACTCTAGTATTTTTCATCATGCCAGAAAACCATACAGGTTCTATTTTGAAATTGTTTCTTTCTGCATTGCTTTTTTTGTTTAATATTTGCAGGTTGAGAAAATGTTCATGCTCTTTCCCCAATAATAATTTTCTTATTTCATGAGCTGGTAAAATAAAAAGGGAAATTTTCAAGCTATTTAGTGTTTTCAGTCTGAAATACACTGAAAAATCAAAGTCTCAAAATATTTCAAGGAAAGGCTGAAATAATAGAATGAAAATATTATTTTTGACTGCAATTGAATAATTCATATCTATGCATACTATAGGATTAAAGATAAATGGAGCAAGGGAATTTGAAATGAGAAAGAGGAAAACTTAAAATGTGATAGTAAAAACAATGTGAGTTCTGCATCTTGAATTTTCCTTTTTTTTGGTAATTAGTTGCAATCAGCATATTCTGCAACCATTCTGGTACTAATATAATAGCATTATCTGTAGATGACCGGCTGGATTTTTTTTTTTAACAACTCTGTGAAATACTTGAAAGGCGTAATTTCCTGCTGGAGTTTTGTTGTATCATTTGACAGCTGCTTTCAGACCTCATTTGCCTTACTTAACCTGTATTTGCTCTGAGGTTGGCTTCTTGTGAAGTGCTTCAGGAGACGGAGTTCAGAGATTTCCAAGTCATAGGTGAATGCATGTTAGACACCCTTCTGTCACTTTAGGTGACAATTATTTTGGGAGAGAAAGCACAAAGTGATATTTGTAATGGAGGTGGACTTTGAGCATCGGTACTATACTGAAGGGTTTATGTCATGGTCCTGTATAGGTTGTTTCAACCTGGAGGTTATTCCATCAAGTTCCCTGGGGTTGGCATATCTGAGAGGTGACCTGTGGCTGGACACGCTGGCCCACAGATGTTCTCGGGGAAAGCTTTTATTTCACTGCAGGACCTGAAGTTCTACCCAGGCTTGGAGTCAGCAAGTGTTTTAGTGCTGGACAGGGCCCAACGTGTTCAGTTTTTTGCAGAGATGTGTTTTGTTGTGCAGTGTAACTTCCCTGCTGTTGAAGTTCTGATACAGACATAAAAGTTGCAAACAAACTAGGAAGAGTTTGAGGGGAGTATTTTAGACCATGCATCAAAACAAATGAGTCATCAATCAGCAGGGAGAAAAATACTTCTATCTTTAGAAATTTCAGTTTAAGAAATTACTGTGATACTGGTTTATTTTTTATTTTCTTGTATTCATGAATTGTTAACTTTATAGAGGAGGCTTTAACCAAGCTAATTCATTAACAGTTCTGTATCCAAAGAAAAAAGTGCTAATTTAATTAAAAATTTGCAAATGAGAAGGCTAGTTTTAAATTCAAGCAGTGAATGAACATTGAATTCCCTAAGGACCTGGCCTGCTTATACTTTAAGTGGCATTTTCAGTCAGATTTGAAGAGGGTCAAGGTAACTGCAGGGAACTAGAAAGGTGTATGTGCTTCTGAATATTCAAAAGAAGCAAAAACCAGAAGGAATAAAGATGACTGTTCATTGGTATTTGAAGGTAAGTGAAATATTTTCAAGAAATGTTTGAGTATGCATCAGTGTGCCTTGTTGAGTAACAATCTGTTATCTTCAGCTGAGACGATGCCTAACTGAGCACTGAAATTCATATACAGTTTTTCAATCTATAAGAGTTTAAAATCACTGCTTCATATTACATGTTCAAAATGTTTTGCATGGTTTGCATAGGGTAGGGGTAAATCTTGTCAATCATCTGGGAGGTGTCCCTGTCTATGGCAGGGGGGTTGGAACTCGATGATCTTCAAGGTCCTTTCCAACCTAAACCATTCTATGATCTTAAGAAATGGTGGCCCAGATTCTCCACTGTGTTATACTGAGAGAATCAGAGAGTAATATATTAACTCAGAAAAATGGTGTTAATCATGTCAAGGTTTGGTGTCCCTGATTTCAAAACTTTCACCAATGACATTTATAGGATGAAATATGGTGTTTATGTAAAAACTTGCTTGTCTTACGATTGTGAAGAGAGCATTTTTTCATCTCAGTTATTCCTAGATGGAATCACAGCTTAGCCAGTGCTCAGTCAAAAGCACATGGTGGTTTGAATAGGAGATTGAAGGCAAAAGGTAGCTTTAACCATTGAAAAAGTGCATTTCATTTACAATAGGGTTAAACACCGTTACATTTGTTATATGTACTGATCCGGTAATCATGGAAAGATAAAATCTCTTTTATTAGGTTTTCATTCAATGACATTGTAAAAAGTAGCTTTAAAGCCTATTCATTGTAATTTGATCCAACTGAATGTCTTGTACACACATTGTACCTTCTCAAATTCTTTAATATGGAGATTTCAGGAGTTTTGACATATTTATAGTACTGAACACTTTGAAAAGATCAGTAGGTTATATGATTTCTCTTTTTTTAATAAGTTAGAGTAAGCAGCATCCATATTTTTGTACAGCACAGCCCTATTGCTCTTTTAAACAGTGTGCTGACAAAACAATTTCAATATAATGAAACAGCTCACTGCAACTTCTCTAGAGAAAATAAAACTGAATTTGATGGCCTGGTTGTTACTGACAAGATATTTTATCATGAATATTGCTAAAGTTCCACTTTTCTTATCAGACTAGTTTAGAAACAGCAAAATATCTAGTATTAAAGTTGCCTTATTTGTTCTTAGTGTGAACTTTGCGTTACATAGTGAATATTGATGTAAATAACGGAAATCTATAGAACTCTGAAGCATTTGGTTTCATGAAAATCTTTGACTAGAAAATTTACACTAAATTAGTCTTTCTAGTCAGTTGCCTGTAAGGTTGGATTATATGCTGTAAAACATTTCTACATAAGAAAGTAATGGAAACACAAATATTTGATTGGCATGGGGTATACACAGCCAACCAAAGTATTTTTCTAGGTTAGTAGAATGAATTTAGGTATTTACTTAAGTGAATAACTTTGACTTTAAAAATTCCAACAACTCTCACTGAAATTCTGTAAAAATCACTACGTTGAATGTGTGCATTTGAAGAACTGAATTTTAAAAAACAAAACAAAAACCCCAAACCAGCTCCCCCAAAAAATAGCCCAACCCTAAGCATTGTAAGAATTATGCCTGATTGTTCCTTCAGCTATAGAGTTTAAGTACTTGCCTGCTTGATACTTTTGCAGAGATGGGAGACTTCTGTAATTCTTTTGTCATTCAGTGGTAAAACTGGAGGAAAATAAAAGGGGAAAAGGATGCTTCCATTGCAGATGGGGAAAAAAATGGCTAAGAAAGCATTTATGAGTGTTCCTAGGGACAAAACAGACCTAAATGTTGTGTTTTGGTTTGCCTTTTTTTAAACTTTGACCCTGGTAAATACTAGAAGGGAATGTTATTAATGTGGTTTGTGGTAGTTTCTGCATGTGTGGTATGCCGTGCCTTGTTGTGATGAGTGTGTGTGGTCTTCTAGTGCTTCTGCAGAGCAGTGCCATAAATGAGATACTTGTCTTCTGTATATTTGGAAATAGACTTGAACAAAATGTTCGATCGGCTTCATGTTTTGCCTAAAGTATTCACAGGTCTTCAAAGTTACAACCTGAACAAGCTCAGGTTTACAGGCAAGGTTTGTGCAATGGTTTCAGACTACAGGAAACAAAGTAAGAAAACAGATCACTGTAATCAACACTGTGGTTATTGGGATGGTTTAAGCTCTTGAAAACACATCCTTGAGAATGTTTAGTAACTTGAGTGAAGTGTGTGCTCCATCCATATGAAAACACAGCATATGAGGTCAACAAATGGGTTTCACACTCAAGCAAAATGTAGCCTTTTAGGTGAAACTGTGTGCTGCAGTCTGCAGAATGCTTGGCATTTACTGAGTTTGAACAGTATGAGAAAGGATCTGGTGCCATTGTGCACTGTAGCTCTGGGAGGTGTACTTGATGCAGAGGGTCTAGAAATAAGCTGTCTGTGCCCTTACTGCCTTATTTCTGTCATAGCCAGAGAGGTATACGCTGTCTGGAAAGGAAATATAGAACTCGGATCCTTTCAGTTTCTTCAAATACGATGTTTTGTAGGTAGGTGTAGCTGCCTAGGAAAGGAATTGTAATCACAACTCTAAAGAACCGCTATGAATGCGTTCACGTAATTTCCCTCATGCGAATGCCCCGTAGATCTCTTTCAGAATTGTTTTCATTTTGAACTAACATCTTGATCTATCTATCTATCCCACTATCCATCTCTTTGCCATTAGATCAAGCTCAAAATGACTACAACAGGTTACTCTGCCTCTGCCCTTTTATCCAAGGCACATTGTCACTTGCTTCCTTCTCTCGTGAACTGTCTGTAATGCAAGCATATATAACATCGGTTATTAGGTTTCCTTATGTTGCTTTGTCTTTTCAGGTGCCTCTAACCATTACGGATTCTTTCTCCAAAGCATCTTTAAGAGATGTGCTCTGCTCTATTGCTCCCTGAGCAGACTTTCAAAATTTAATGTCCCAATTTTTATAACAAATTCATGTATGATTTGAAAATACTGCCAAAAGATTGTGTACTGCTGGTGGCTTTGACTGGTTTTAACTTCTCTTTGTATTCCTCTGCAGGCTCCCAATTTTCTTTCACATCAAACATTTTAACTTCACCTTCAGAGGACCTTGCTTCCCTTTACACTTTTCACATTGTCATTTACCCATAGGTTGAATTCTGCCTAGGTCCATTCTCTTCAAATAGACAATTCTTTATACTTTTTCCCCCCATCTTTACCCCGTGTTAGACAGGAAAAAATTTCTAGAAACGTCTGTAGGCCTTATTCTTTCAAACACCTTATTAAAGCTCTACAAATCCTGACAGTGATTCGTCTGCATGCATGTCAGCTGTCCATCATGGTGACCTGTTTGTCCCTTGATTTATTTTTTTTTTTCCAGTTTTTTCCTATTGATTAGCTCTATCTCGTTTTACTTTCCAATAATGGCTTTTCTGCCATGAATTCATAACCTGTGTGGTTTGCTTGTAAATGCTGCTGCAGTGGAATTCTGGACAGTGCTTTTTGATGTGTAGGAAGGGTTTGAGATGAAGGGGTTTCTGTTCATCTCCTGTCAGTTGTTAGACTTTTATTTTAAATGCTGACTGCTCAAAGTGAAAAATTTACTAGTATCCTGTAATCAGAAAGTGTTGCTCTAAAATGTATTCTGTACCTTTGTCCGAGACAATACAAGGGCAATTCATAAAAAATTCTCTGCCCAAAAAGGGATTAAGCTAACAGAACAGTTCATGATGATTCATTCTCCATTAGCATTTTGTTCAGAATGAATTCAGTAGTTTGAGAACAGAATTTCATCCAGATGGTTGAACTGCACTTATAATGCTTGGCTGATGTTTCGATATTTATGATTTATGTAGGATGTCGTATTTGTTTGGACTTACCCTGATTTTACACTGTAAGAATTTAGACAAGGATGTGATGGTTCCTTGACATTTCTTTTGCTCCTTTAAATAAAAATTGTTACGTGGCATTAGACAAATTGAACATACTCTGCACACTCTGAGGGGTAAAACTACTGTGTTGCATAGATTATTTTTTTTTTTTTTTCTGTCTTGGTGAAACATAGATGGAAAAAATTTCCTGAAAAATGTTAAAAAAAAAAAAAAAAAGTTGTGCTCTGCTATGTTTATGTGTATTGTTAGCAAAATGTCTCACTGGGTCACTAAAAATTAAACATATAAACCACAGAAGTTGATAGTTGCTGGTTCACTTCCAATGCTTTGAGGCTGGGTCTAGTTTATACTGCTTCAATTTCATCTCTTATTTTTACAGTTTATTTTTCTGCTTTTTTGAAGTGTTCTTCCATAGTTAGTTCTTGTGTCTTTTAACAAATGTTATATACTCTAAACAAGGACAACGTTATCTCAAATTTTTATCCCCAGGCTTCAGTTCTAGCTTTAATTTAGCTATTAGACTGTATTTCAGTGGATTAAACGATCCTTGTATATAAAGTCAGTCAAACATTTTAAGTTCTTGTGGGATAAAAATGATGGATGATACATTTTGCAGTCAGGCTAGATGATTGTTTTAGGTCCCTTCCAAATGAGATATTCTCTTCTGTGTTACTGCCAAATCTTGTGGACAGCAATGTTCAGACCATTGTGTACTATTAAGTACACGGAGGTACTTGAAAGTTGCATGAAACAAATTCTAAAGAGAAATAAGCGTATGAATCCTTACTGAATGAATCTTCAAGAATAAATATCCTCCCAGCAAAGTCCATGAAAAGCAGAAATAAAACAAATAATCCAGTACAGAAATCTGTTTGACATAACTGATCCCACTTGGGTGGGAATCTAGATGATTGACTTCAGTGTTTCATACCACAATGACAACGTTGGACCACAACATCTCTGCTTAAGCTGGGAGGCAGCTGCTCACCGTTTTGTCCGCTGGAGTCCCAGAGCTCTGGTTTCCTACTGAGTGTTGTGGTTTTCTTTTTGCTGGAAACCAGTGTGGGTGAGGAGGTGACAAATAACCACATCTCAGCAGGAAAACATTCATGGCTTTGCAGCTTTGGACGTAGGTATGGTTGTTTCTACTGTGTGCCATGCAGGGGAGGGGTAAAAAAAAAAAAGTTTGAATAGTACTTTAAAGCAGCAAGATACTCTGGAAACATTCTACCTGTCTTGCAACCACTTTGCTTTATCAAACCATTTACATTTGGTCAGTGCCATTAATATACTTTTTTATTGAATAATTATCAATTTGCATGCATACGTTACTTTCCCTGCAACATAAACTTTAATAATTCCTAACCTGATCAAAATATTTTTTCAAATCCATTTGTAACAGTGGGCTTTTAAATTTCTTCTGATATTCTATGGTAGCAAGGATAAATTTAACTGTTTGTGATACTCTAAGAAAAGCCCCAAAAGTTATCATCTTAGAAAGTGTATCAAGATTGTTAGTTTGAATAAGTAACTTGCTTTTCTACAACAGAAAAGTTGAAGAAAAACTAAAAACTAGAGCTTTCCAAAATGTTTTAATCGCCCTTATAGTATGCTGGTGGGGTATAAAAATGCTACTTTTTAATTTAAACTAAATCCAACTTCTGCCTAATGTGTGTGGTGGGCAATTTGCAATTATGATCTTGATGATGAGATTCCTCCATGAAATGAGAGGTGTATTATAATTTAAATAGAGTTGTAGATCTGGTTGATTTTAATTTGTGACCCAGGGGTCAGTAGTTATTGGGTGTAATAACCCTGCGGTAATGTGACTCTTCAAGGCACATTTGTATAATGAGAAATCATAACTAGTTATAGGAAACATGATGATTTTCTTGCCTTTCCAATTCAAATATGCTGCTCTATCAGTCTCCATTTTATATGCTTAAAATTCCAGTTAACTTGTTTTTTGCTGTAGAAAGCTCTGAAGCTGTTCGCAGCATCTGACATCTCTTAAGTTTATGCATTTCTATTGTTTTCAGCATGCAGCCATAGTCTATTGTTTACTCTTCCCTGAAAATTCAGCCTTTCTTGTCAGTGGTATTGCTAGCAGCTGCGATTTTGGTGCATGTCTGTTTTTGCCACTGTTCCCCATCCTTGTGACTTGGGTGAATAGTTGATGACAGTTTTATTAACTGCAATGAAATTTAAAAACTTATATATGTGTGGTTTTAACTACCAGGACACAGTCCAAACCTTTAAGAGATAAAGAGCTAGTTGGTTTTTTCACCTAAGCATTTAAATGTCTTGCACTGGGACACAGTAACTAGCTTAATTTTTTCCTGTTGAATACTCGTGCATCTGTCAGGGATAAGACAGCACTACCTTAATGTGCTTACGTGTATCTGAGGAAATGCTGTTGTCTTCAGTTCCAGTAGTAATAACACTCTAGCAAGACTTTATTCTTCCTTTCGCTTTGGTTTTACTTGTAGTATTTCTGCAGAGAGCTGGAGCTTTCTGCAGGATCACAGGCTGGATTGCAGCAGGAGAGAGACATCCTGCAGAAGCCTCAATCCCGAGACCCGTTAGACCCCATCACATCCCAACTCCTGTGCTTTTTTTCCCCCAAAGGAAACCCGAAAGCGAGAGCTGTGCATTATGTCAGGCTGCACATAGAGCCACTGAGGGGTGTCTGCTCCCTGTGCTCGGATGCCAAGGAGGCTTGGGCACCTCGCTATCTCCAGCCAGGCTTCTCTGATGGGGGAACAGGATCTGGGCAGTCCCTGCTTGATACAGTCTTACCTGTGCTACAGGTTCCTTAAAAAAATGTCAAAGCTTGGTGTTTTAGTGTGTTCTCGCTGTAATATTAACTGCAGTTACTCGGCTTTGTGAGCTTGAAATGAGGCCATTCTTGCTGGCGCGTGCCCTTATACACCTGTAACCACACAGAAATGCAGCCAGGGATCAATGTGCTCCCAGTGTGGCTGGAAGTGTGCAGGAGTAGGTCTGGCTATTCTTGTTGGAAATAGATATTTATTGCCTCTGGAAAGAGACATGGGATGAGCGACAAAAAAAACTATTGCGTGTGCTCCAATTAAGAAACACATCAGGGATTGTTAATCACTGTCCCAGCCAACTTTTCAGAAATGCTGTTGATGAAGATGTAATAGACCACACAGAAAGTGTCAGGGGAAAAAATGACAGCAATAACTGCTATGAAAGAAAGGAGAAAGTACTTTTTCTTTACCACCTATTGTAACAGGTGAGCCAGTGAGATTTGTCAAGTGAGTTTATATTTATAGATACAATATATTTATTACATATATTTATAATAAAACTTTATAATATATTTATAGCTTTTATATATTTAGAATGAATATATTTTGTAGGGCTTTCAAACCTGTGTACTGCACCTGTGACTGTTGCATGCCACTTTGACAGAAGTGGCTTGCAGGCTTAAATGATACTTAAAATAATTTCTATGCAGTATCTATTGCTTTATTTGTAACAGATTTCAGAAATAAAATCTAACAGTGTTTTCAGGCTTTGGACTGAATCTGGTGCGCACACGTTGCTTTTCAGAGTCAATTTCTTCAAACCTGGATAAGGAACGGCCTTACATTGCTATCCTTTAGCTTACCAGCTTGATAAAATAAGAAGTACCTATTGAATTAATGAGCCTACTTCATTAGGGTTAATAGTGGAGACAGAATTGATTAGCAAATGAAACTTGTCAATTACAAGATGCTTCATAGACGACATGCAGCTGGTGTCTTAAGAATGATATGTTCAAAGTAGACATTTAACCAGGCCCACTACAGTACATTTTTATAAAGAAGTATTCATGGAGTCAGCTTTTTAGTAGTGCTGGTTCTCGTTTTGCCTTAATTTATCACTGGTTATTGTCAACAAGCTTTCTTAAGGAGTTTATAGAACAAATTCTTAAATTCTTCCTTCAGTTGCACTCAGCAGAGGTAGAAATAAAGCAGAAATAACTCCCTCTTGTATACAAGAAAGTATTTTCCTGCTGCAGAAACAAAGCAACTTTACTGAGAGTATATTATTTAAAAAAGGAAAATGAAACCCAGAGGTCACATTAGCTGTTCAAATCAGGTTTATCTTCTCTGAAAAAAGTCATCTTAATACTCTCTCCTTGTGATTGACTCCCACTTTTTAATCCCATGGATTTTTTTGTTTAACTCTGTAGGAAAGGTATATTGGCTACATGCCACTCATCAAAACTGTATTATTTATATTAATGTGCTGGGACTCTCTTCTGGGGAAAAAAAAAAAAGCTGTACAAACACCAAAAAAGCAGTGATTCTCCCTGCAAGCTTTATAATACAAGAACAATTGGATGCTGGATGTTAAGTCTGCAGATAGAATGAGATAATGCTCTAACGAGGTCCAAAAACTAATTTCTCTTTGCACATCTTTCAGCTCAAGTTGGCAGCCACTCTCAAACCTGAATTCCCATCAAATTCAGTTCATATGCCACTTGCATCTCAGATATTTAGTTGGGGTCTTCTGTGGGATTTTTGCTCAGAAACTACCCTGGTAGAAATAAGTAGCTCAAACACATCTCTTCATGTTCTGCTTCTTGGTGACTTAAGGAAGATGTGAATGCTGGATTTGCAGTTCTTGGTTACATTAACGGTGGCATCCTTGAGCAGAACACAAATGGATGTGACACTAGTGAAATGTGACTTTTCCAAAGAATATCTATCAAATATTTTTTGTTGCTGTTCAAAAATCCAAACTGGAGTCTTTTTATAAATTAACAAGAAGTCTCTGCAAACAAACCTGAAATTATTTAGATATACTAAAGCAGGTAGAATATGATTCTTAACTCAGTATAACCCAGTAAAAGTTATGGTCAGTTAATAAATAGCTCTTTAAGCCACAAAAGAGGCATTAATCTTTTTAATGTGGGATATAGATCTAATTAACATTTCTTCTTGCTAAGTGAGGAGTACCTTGTATCTTGTAGTTTGGGATTAGGAATGGAGGCGGAGTGGGTGTCAGCTACTCCAGCCCGCTCTGGTCATATGTTCTGTAATATAGAAAGTTGTTTGTTTGGGTTTTTTTGTTCCACCTTAGCCCACAGCCTTTTTTCCCCCCTCTGAACTAGAATAGCACTGTGTCCTGGATTTAAATGCTCAGCATGACACGATATGAATTCCTACACAATGCAATGCTGATTTTCACTGGAAAGAATCCTAAAGACCGCGGTTCCCTGCATCTTCCTCCCAAGGCCAAACAACAACAAAACATTAACATCTCAACACTTTAAAAATGTATAAGCAGCATACAGAATAACAATGCTCTAGTAATTTCTGAGGTATCCAGTGCGATGTGTGGGCGGTAAGTGATTAGGCTATTAGTACATAGCACATCCCCCTGAGACTTCAACATCACTGTTGTCAGGCAGCAATAAGACGATTAGTTTAGTTTTGATCACGGCAGGGCTCTAAATCAGAGCCCTCTGTGTTTTTGTGGCTCCTCATTCCTTTGTCAGCTCTCCTGGGAGTTTTGAGATGATGTCATTTTGCCGTTCACAGTGTCTGACTGTTTGGGAGACGACTTTGCAGAGCTGTGGCTGTCACAGTGACAATCTTCACAAACCGTCTTGGTGTCATAAGGGCAGAGATGCACAGTATTTTGTGTGGTGGTTTGTTTTTTGTTTTTTTTGTTTGTTTTTTTTAAGTCTGTTTGGTTTTTTTTGAGTCTCAGCAGCTCCCTGGATTTCACACTGAGTGTCTTGTTTTGCTGTGAATATTCTCTTTACACCCGCCAGTCTGAGGTGCTTGCTCTTCCAGTAGGTCAGACCTAGGTCTGGTTTATGCAAGGATCGTGTGTATGGTGTTCTGGTGCTGGCTTCGCTGAACTCAGGCTGTGCCTTCCCCTCCTGGGTCTCTCTTGTATTAAGTGTAATTCTTAGTCACGTTCATGAGTCTTAAAGCATTTCTCACTGACTTCATTTGGTAGAGTTAGTTGCACTTTGTGTCAAATTCTGATGGGGTCTTTTAGTGGCTGGTCAAGATATTCAAGTGCAAACTATTTTCCAATAAAAACCATCATTTAGCGCTCTAAACTGTAAGATTCATATGGTCACAAACAGTAGTTTCTCTATCTTCTTACCTTGACAATGGTACCTTCACTTTCAGATTATTCTTTTTAGATGTGTATGTGTTCACATTGCTTACTGCGGTTATTTTGTAACAGGGGTAATGAAAAATCAGTGAACATCTCATAAACATAAAAATTTTTAAAGGAAAAATCTGTACCTTTCTTGTTAGCATCTGGTGTTCTATACTGAGAACAAAAAATTGTTTGCACATTGAAGGTGCTACAGAGTATGTATGAAACGGGCAAGGAGGCATGAGGACTAAAATACTATTGATTAGCAGGGTGGGAAATGAGCTCTGCGTGCCATCTAACTTCTGGGGGTTGGTGGGCAGTATCACAACAAAGAATACATTTTAAGGAGGCGTTCTAAGTGATGATGTAGTACTGCAGAAATCTGCCGTGAAGTTTGATGACAATGCTTGCATTGCAGGGCACAGCAGGATCACAAAAGTGCCTGTTTGGAAACCAGGAGAGTGGTCCAAGGGAGCTGTTGTTGCTGTAGGTCTCCCAGGTGTGCCCTCTCTGGCTGCTGAAGTTTCTGTGCGTAGAAAAGGGACAATTTGATGGGTAGAAGTCACTGCAGCTGGAATTGCAGGTTTGAGATTCGAATACATTTTAGAAAAAGGATTATGCCATATGAAGTTTTGACAAGACTTTTATTAGTTCTCCACAGCCTCCCACAACGTACAGCGTTGGCTTCTTTCTCCTTTGCTGTTAGTCACACCAGATATTTGCCTGTGACTGAAGCTTGTAATGGAGACTTGATTGACCTCTCTTGGGGGCTCCATTCTAGTTTCCAGTTTCTGAAACTTCTTTGTTGCAGATACGCTACCTTCAACCTAGCTAAAACTCTTACCCAACTTAGAGTTTTTACAGCATGGTTATGGCAATTTTAGTTTATATCCTTGAGACATCAGAAATCTTCAAACTGCACTGGTTGTAGATTCAAGTGGAGAAAAAACACCCAACAACAGACTGCACTACACACCTGTTGGAAGCTATGACCAAGGCTTTCTGGTGTACTCCACTAGCAGATCAGAGCAACTCTGTTAAGCTGGATTGGTGAATGGGAAGGCAAAACCAGTACAGACCTATCCTATGTATTTTTGTGACCTAATATTGTATATGATATACAGTATGTTGTATATTAGGTACTGTATATATCACCCATGGGCAAGGAACTGCGATTCAGCTGTAGTGTGTTGTTTATAGAGCAAATATATGAAGGGTTAGTTCAAGAGACCTCACTGCCTAATAGCTCCTCTGTCTGATCTTTCATAGCTGCTTCCTGAATACCTTGTTTGCACTGATCCTCCATAGCTTTCTATACGAGCCAAATATTTTAGCTAGTTCTCCTTTTTCCTCTCTCTTTGTCTGAAATAGCTGGGGATGTACCTCCATCTTGCACATACTTGAGGGCTTTAATTTCCAGGAACTTTCACAGAAGTATGGGTTACCTGAGCTGCAGGTTATACTCGTAAAACCCCAGTATTTTCTCTAAAATAAAACCAAAATAATGCGTGCAAGTATACTACAGTGGAGAAGCAGTCTTTTATTTTCTACCAACTTGAAGATTAAGGAAGAAATCACTATTTTTATGGAAACTATTATTCACATGGAGAAGTTATCCTAGAAAGGAGGACAGTCTTATGAGCAGAAGCTTTGAATAAGGCAAAATCTAGATTTCATGTTTCAAATGAATATGCTGTTAATGAAAACAGCCAGAATGAATGAACAGTACAGTTTAACAAGTGGGAAAATCATCCCACATCTTTCACAACACAAGAGTGAAAACAGTAGCAGAAATGGGACATGCAATAAATCTGTACAGTTTTGACCTTGAAGTTTACACCTGAGTGAGAACTGTGTGTAACTGTGTTACCTGATTTCCCCCTGGATCAAAACCAAATATGTACGAATGGCTTGCAGAAATTGTCAGAAAATAGAACCTTCAGAAAGTGGCAGAATTATATAAAATCTTTTCAGAGTTTTACACTGGATGAGAAGGAGGTAATGTTGTTGAAAGTCCTCAAATAATTATGTAGGGTGTGCTGGGTTTACGGCAGCACAATACTGTGGAAAAACAGAGCGTTTTCCTACCAAGTTGTGCTAGAGGGGATTAAAAAGGCTCACCAACATTTAAGTCAACTGTATTGAACCAGTAGAAATAAATTGCTCCAAAAGATTGAAATACAGGTTCTTCAGAACAGCTATGCTCTACAGGGCTAGGAAATACTTTGCCTATTCTGTTAAACTTCAGGTTTTTTCAAACATTTTCCTGTTGTACACTGGGGGGAGTGGGGGACACCAAATCACCAATCTGCTGATCCCTTTCATTCTGTGTCTGCAGAGAGTGAGAGGTGAAATGAAATTTCCTCAAAGAGGAGGAATACAAATGTGCACTTTCATATTATGGATGGATGGTTTTGCCTGTATACTCTTGCCCTAGGCACGGAGAACAATGGGGGCTGATGGCAGAGGGGAAAAAACATATCTGCTTCACCTTTGATTTACAGTGTATTAATATGGCATGTGTCGGGAGGCCATGGACAAGTGGTGAAGGACTAAGAAAGGAAGATAATCTTGGGTTTAGGGCATGACTACAGAAATCAGAGTAGGTCTTGGTAGGCCTTGGGAACTTACTGAAAAACATCTTACGTGCTAAAGAACTTCAGAAAGTAGCTGGGGAGAGACTAGCTTTGAAGGTCTAATTTTTGAACTTGGACATCTATGGTAAGGGCTAAATGGCAGTAAAATAGTTCTGCTTGTACCCATTTTCTCTTCTTTTCATTCTGGAAAGTTCACTGCGCTGACACAAAAGCATTTGTATTCTTCAAAATTGAATGTAGTGTTGCAAGTATCCATCCTCAGAATGTGCAAACCAGAAATATAACAACTGAGCTCACAAGGCTGGATTTTTTTATCTAACTTTTTCATCCTCCTGTGTGAACATCTGCACTTCCCTCCCAATAACAGGCATCTTGTGTTCCAATGTAAGAGAAGCACTTTTAAACGAGTTCTTGGATCATCCATAAGTAATGTGTCTGCCTAAAGACTGTACAGAGCTTAGGGAGTCCAAATCTCACAGAGGAGTTCTAAATCTGTGCAAATATTTGGTTGTGAAAGAAGCCCCGAAGGTTTGCTTTGATTAATTTGGAATAAAAAAAAAATACCTAAGTGAAGAGAGAGCTAAACAAATGCAGTGACTAACCAGGACGCTTAAAGTAGTGTCACAATTTATACTCTGTTACTGGCTGGAGAGGATAGCATTATATTTCAATACAAGTCAATCTTAGAGTTAGTAAGCAATATGTATTTATACATTTATGTACCCCAGAAAAGCAACAGTGCAAGCAGTATGCATTTTCCTGGGATTACAACATGTTTGTAAAACAACTGTATATAAATACACATTTATATTTGAAAAAGTGTTGCCAATCTGCTCTGTATTGACACTTTAAAAACTTTTAACCATTCTTTGTCTCAAAACCAGAAATAGGTTATGAAGTAAAAGCACAATTTTTATGCAGGGAAAAATCTTCACAGTTAAGTTTCTGGATTAGTTTACTTCTTAATTTGTTAGAAGTTACTTATTTGCGTTTCCTAAAATTAACGTTGCCCAGCTAAATCTCTCGGTTTAGTATAACAGCGAGGTGGAGCCTTTTCAGACCAAGGCATGGGAATTCCTCAGGAGAACAATTGATAATGCAGACATTCAGACTCCTCAGCTCAGAGTAAGAAAGGGAGTCATTTGAAGGGGCTGCTTTAATAATATATATTTCAAATGTATATTGCATTGCATACCTGGAAAAGACATATGGTTGAAGAGTCTTTAGGAATCACTCCGGGACCAGGTACTTGAGAGATCTGCTTCTTTCGGTGTTTGTTCCAACTGTCTCTGAATCGTATAATGTTAGTCTCAGATGTACAGTTTTCCAGTCAAACTTTGCCGTAATAACAGTGAATAAATGACATAAATAAAACAACGTAGAATATTTATAACCACTACCTGAGCTCGCTGACAGCATTCAGTCCCTGAAACAGCTCGGACTGCCTCGCGTGATCAGTGGTTGCTTGGAGTTATTACGTCTCTCTCAGCTCCGAGAGATGTATACTCTGGGACTCATCTGTTTTATCCAGCTGTGACTTGTCTGAGGGCCCTCCTTAGCATGCCTTGGAGCCTCCTGCCTGGAAATAGGAGGACCTCTTTTCTGCTCCTCCATATGTTAATACCTCACTGGAGTGTGAATGGTCCCCTCTGGGTACGGCAGATAATTGTAATAAGTAACTTGAAGTAGAGCCCCACAATATCGTCGATCTGAGGAACGGATGGTATCTGAAAGCACATTGGTATTTGTCTTCGGTGCATTTTTTTCTGTTATTCCTTAACAAATTTCATACCTTCACAACTGTGAGCGTGTTTGCTCTTTTTTTTCTGTTAAGTGCAGGATCAGTGGATTGAAAAAGCCGTTCTTCACTAGTGCTACTCTAATTTCAGTGCAAAATGCAAATCATATTTTTCTATTATTTACTCGGTGGTTTTGAGACCTCACCACCAAACATTTAGACTGTTTGGTTACTGTCTCTGTTAATATAAGTATCTCTTCAGTTCCATGTAGCTAAAGCCAGTATTTCTTCTTTCTTGACTCTTTTTTCTTTTTTTCTTTTTCTTTGTTTTTCTTTAAAAAAAAAAAAAGTCTAACTCCTACCATACCCTGGAAGGTTTTTCTTTGTTACTAATGTGGATTCTTTCTTGACAAGAAAATTTCTGTTTTCCAGCAATCAGTAGAAAATATGTATTGTCTTTCTTGAAAATGAGAACTCTAAAAGATATTGAAGTAGTTACATTTTTCTGTGATGCATTTGGTGTCCTGATGCATTTTGGGTCTGAGAGCTCTCCTTTGCATTGGTTTCAGGGTTGAAATGTTGTTGTGGCTACCTTTTGCTCAACCTGAGCATCTATGAAATTCTGTTGTCATTCACACAATATCTGAGATCAGTCAGCATGTTTAAAAAATTTTAGGAGATCTGTTTTTTATGGTTTTAAGCTCTGAATGATGCCCAAGATAACTCTGGCAAAGTGATGTAATCTATAGCGTTTTCCCCCTCTCTTCTGTCCTTATGGCGTCCTTGTCTTGGCTTCTGTCAATTGTAATGGTTCATCTAGAGATGAATTCTGTTATTTACCTCATGGTTGACCTCTGTGTGCTTTTCTAAAGTTAGTGCCCTGCCTGCATCTTTTGAATTCCCAGCCGTGCCCCTTAAGCTTTCCTCTGGGTTAGGCACATCCTGCTGCCTTGTCAGTAGCTACTACAGATCTCCCTGAAATCATCACCTGAGGCTTGTTTAAAGTCAGATTCCAGTTCTGATTCAGTTTCCATTTGAAGATTGTTCTTACCCTTTCCCCATTGCTGTTATTTTATTCTCATATTAGTCGTATGTTCTCTTCCTGTAGTTTTTCTTTTCATTTTGTGTGTTCTGATATTTTTCTTTTTTTTTCTTTTTTAGCCTTTCACATCTTTAGATGTATTCTTTTTAGGTCACATGCAGGATTTCTCAATGTTTCTCAGTTTTTACTTACGTGGACAAAGTTACAGACATTAAAAGTGCTTGCATTGCTGCAAAATTTGTTCACCTTAGTCTTCCGCAAATAAAAAGGTTTCCTGGAAGACTGGGTTGATCTCTGTGGATATGCTTCTCTTCTTGTCCTATGAAATTATTCCTTTTAAGTTTATGGGAAATGCCAAGAAGCCTGGCTTTTTCCTGGTTTTGGTGCTGTGACACGATGTTATCTTCAATATTCATCACCATTCTAGTTACTGATAACACAAAAGGAAGATTACGTTTTCCACTGCTGTGAGCGTGACTAGAACAAGAAAAGCAATGAGATGACCCAATTTTTTTTTTTCTCAAAGTTTACTTAATTGTATATGTGCAAACTCTGTTAGAGTAGTGCATTCAGCAGTCCCTAAAGAACCCCCCTGAGAGCACGAGGCTACAAATACGGAGGCATTTCTGCAGCTGAGCTGATCGGGAGATTCTCCTTTACCAAGTGAGAATCAGAATGCGTCTTAAGATAAATAGAGCTTTTGCTTCCATGGAATTAAAGCTGAGGAAGTTACTTAAAACTTTCTTAAAATGCAATGATGGGGAAATTATGCCTCTGAAAAAGTACTATTTTTTTTTCCATGATATATTATTCCTTGATTAAGAGAAGAAAGCCTGAGCAATGAGTCTTAAATTAGATATCTATTATGCTCCAGGCAAAGAGGCTTTCTAAGTAGAAGAAACTATTGATCCCATGTCTGGCTTTATAGCACAAGAATACAGAGTGCAATCCATTATAAAGTGAAAGCAAAACCATTAGCCTCCTCAAGCATTCAATTAGACTATTACTTTATCTACCTTAATTGATGCTGCTAATAGTATCATATTTAATTGTTTCATATAGGTGGAAAACATGCTTGTTAGTGAGTCTCAGCTAATTCACAGAATGACATTTACGCAATTGCAGCAGACCTGTAGGTGGGTTCCTGATCAATGTGTGACATAATCACCTTAGTCTTTCACTGTGATGGTCTAAAATGATTTGTGCTCGTTTCAAATAAATTCAGTGTCCGGCAGCTTACGTGAGGAGCACTGAAAGTTTATTTTCAAAGGGACAGTGCTTTATGAAATAGTATTACTTTAATTGCGGTAATTATTCAATAACTGCTAAAATTGTTACTCATGTCCCACAGTCTCTTCTCAAATGTTATGATAATAAATTATTTTAGCTGTGGATCAAGGGAGAGTTTCTTCTCAGAAAATACATGCATCTGTGTATGTGTAATAATATATTAGAAGCATATATTTGTATGTGTGCAAATACAGGCATGCGTTTATGCATATGTAATATGCATATATAAATGTATCTACATATATTTGTATTATGGATAGGTGATCTGTGCCTCAGGTCCAGAAATACTGCATTTGCAATAAAGTATCTTCTTTCACAACTCTAACTCACCATATACATCTGCAAGGATTTATCTAACAAATTAAAACTGAGTCAAAGCAGGGTAAAAAAAGCCTCCTGAAATTTGATTGACCTAAAAAATGCAAAAAGTCAGTGAACGCACGTGACAAAAGAATATGCAACGTGACAGTAATTGTGAACTCTTCCATCCATTCTGTGTAAATATTTGGTTTGTCTCTTTGCCTGTTCTTCATCTCCAGAAATATTTGCAGAATTTTTTTGTCTGAATCCATGTGTTCTGAGACTGTGCTTAGGGTCTTGCATTTTCTTTTCACCTGATAGTTTCCAGTCTTCACTGAAGAAATGAATTTATAGTACAACTTCTAGATTGCTTAGGATGGTGTGCGATGCATGCCTCATCTTTTTAGTATTTAAAACCTGTATTTTCTTAATGTTTTTCTTCTGCTGGGAAGCTCCTTTAAAAACTGGTAAAGACTTTTTCAACTTCTAAGATAAATACAAGTTCCAGTTCATCTTTCTTGAGTAGCTATTTCATGGAAGCTTCATAACACAACTCAGGTCTGGGTTACTTAATAGACCCTTACTGTTTCAGAAACTTCTTACTGATATTGGAAATAGGTTTTTATTTTTCTGACATGCAAGACTGACTCCCTGGGCTTGTTTCGAACAATGGGCTGGTAGTCTTCACAGTCAGACTTGTGCTGAGCTTTGATTGCGGGCAGGTGGGCTTTGCCTTGTTTTGTTGCAATAATGGAAATCCCACGAAGGACATCTGCTAGCTGCTCACAGGGTGCAGAGAACTGCAGCATCCCACAGGTCACATCTGTCTCACTGGGTTGAGAATAGGTTAAAGGATTGACATATAAAAATGTATTGCCGATCAACTTAATTAATATATAAGGGTAAGCTTGATATGGCTGAAGAATGAAAAGGTAGTTAATGAAAAGCCCAGAATACTTTAAACAATATTTTTCTAGTGCCAGGGTGCCATGTGTCTCATGAATTTGCATGTTCTAACAACCTTCACTTTAGTTTCTGGGAAGCTGACATGATTAGATTACACTGTAAGTGAGAATGATTTGATCCTTGTATGAGAACAATGGTTAAAATTTTAAATTTTACTTACCTTTTAAGTCTTCTTAATTACCTGGATAGCTGGTGAAAGAAGACATTCTGTCTAGTTATAGGACTGAGTGTCTCTACAATCTGGAGGACAGTCATTATTTAAAATGAATTTGATAACATAACTGTATAGCATAACTTACAGAATAAACAGCTGTTTTTCACTTAAACATTCTCATCCTACTATTTGATAGTTGTTTGGAAAGTCAAAAACAAAGAATATGAAAAGGTCATTGTTAAAATTGCTCGCTGCTGATGTTTAGAGAACATCAGCCATCTTTCGCAAGGATTCTGCGTGAGAATGAAACAAAACCATATATTTTTGTGAAATGAATTGGTGAAATATGTTACTTGTCTGAAAGGTCAAGTTTTCAATTTGAGTCTCTCTAGTCAGGAGTAACCAGGGAGTGTTCACCTGGGGCCTTAGATATCTTCATGTTTGAAGCTTTGTCAAAACTGATGCATCTCTGAAATATTCTGCAGTACCGTTTTTTTCTAGTACACAATCACATATAAAAATACAACAATATGGTTGTGTCATAAAAAGCAGCTATAAAAAATAGTACAATAATATGTATGAAGTTACATAATTTGTACTTAAAAAATTGTCAAACCAACTTTCTTTCAGAGGTCCACATATTTTATTAAATATTATTGTCAATTTGTACTGCTGGAAACTTGTGAACAGTCAACTGCATTTTACTGACTCTAAGTTTTAAAGTAGGATTATATTACTTGACTGGAAAATAACTGAAGAACAAATTGGACGAGAAAAGTCTCTCTATTTTCCAGCTCAATAAGATCTTTAACTGTTACATAAATTCTAAACTGTACAGCATGTAATATTTGAAAAGTGCTTTTGACTTGAACGCGAGATAAGTGGTTTTGTTCTTACAGTGCATCAGTTTTGAAAGTCTAAAGGACATTTCAAATAATCAAATGGCAGCACTAAACCATGAGAATGTAATTATCTTTCTACAGCTATTCTTAGCTTCACTTTGAACAGTTTGATAATTGAATAAGTCTCCTACCAATTTTAAGTCGGATTCACAGTCTACATCACTGTGTAATGGTCTTTATAATTTCGTTCTCGGAGTTATTTTGTTTAGCATCTGGATTTTTTTCTTGCCTATATTCTTTCATACCAATATAAAACATAAAGCAATCCTCCAGTGACTGATTTCATTCCATTGCATTGCTTATTTTCTTACGTAGTCATAATTGCTAGGTGAACTAGCATTGCAATGACAACTTCTAATGACGCAACATCTGAATAACAGAACAGAAATTTGGTGGTTGGATAGCTGGCCTCTATTGCACTACCATAAAGTCTTTGCAGAAGGAAAAGGCTGTGTTCAAATGTCACAATAATGATCTAGTTTGTTTTAGGTCTGAATAATTGAATATTGATCTCTGTTAATACTATATACACTTTAAAAGAAATTTACCAAGCTTTTAATTTTAGTGAATGTTGTTAGCAGGTTGTTTTTGTCACCTATTGCTATTATTACAGTAGGTAAAGGTAATTAACAATCTGTACAGCCCTCTCTAGCAATGGTGTGAAAATACACATCCGCAACTGGTGGGCATATCTTCTAGATATAGTAATTGACTGCCATCTGTAAATGATTGACTCATTTGTTTTTAGTGTGATGTACTCTCCTTAGCATCACAGCAGTTAAGATCGGTATAAGACAGTGAAGACCGTTATGAAGGAAGCGTTAAAAAAAAAAAAAAAAATAAATTGAATTGACTAGGCTTATTTCCATGTTCTTGTGTTATTGACCTCGAACAGTCAGTGATGGTTACATGTTATAAACAGCGTGGTTCACAAGGCAGGTCTACCAGCCTTTTATGTCATAAGCCTACCGAAGAGGCATCACTTGTTGTTTGAGATGTCTGGGTGAAGCAGTTGATGTTTCCTGCAATGAAAACTTGGCTCCGAAGTGTGCCATTTGTAACAGGGTAATATTTTACTTATGGCATATCTTGTAAGGTAGGAATATTGCTTGTATTTTGTGCAGTAGTTAAAATCATACTGAGGACATTGGACTTCTCAGATTACAAACATGCATTGTATGAAGGATATAGCTGTGAATGCGTTGACCTATTGTGCTAGTAAGTGGTTAACATTTGACATGTGCTAGTCTTAGCACTGCAGACTTACACTGTTCACGATGTGGCTTGTGCCTAATGTAGATGTATTAAAGCATTTTTTTAGTTGCTAATTGCGTTCATACTTGAAGAATCCTCTGCTGAAGTCAGACGTAGCCTTGCCAATGGACTTGCCAGCTCCTGGAGTCCAGATTGCACTCAGCAATAGTTTTACACCTTTGGAGGATCGTGTTCTGGTTGACAGGGGAACTGTACCAATCTCTAGCTCCTTGGGTCACTTCTCGCGTGTATTTTCAGGTTAGTCACTTTGGTTGAACTCTTCGCTTTCAGCTACTGCTGCTCTGTTACAGTGAATGTGGATATGCCAGTTTGTGCATTAGCTGACTATTGTCTCAAATGTTTTTTGAAGTCTTCCTTTCCTTTTCTTTATTAGCATGTCTATACCTAGAAATATGTTACTTGCATAAAATAGTTTAAAGTATTTCAGCATGTGGAAAGAATTTATCTTTGACCTATAAATATCCTTCATAGATAAAATGCCAAAAGCAGCAGAGTCTCACAGAAGTCTTATCCCCATTGACTTTCCTGAAGACAAAATGTTTATCTCTTTTTTCCAAGTGTTACCACTTGGAAAAAGTGTTCTAAGGAGAAATGTTTTATTCCCAGGTGAAAAAGGTGTATTCAACCTGCCTGCTAGCTTAAATCCCTTATGTAAGGAGAGGTTGTGCTTTGAGTTTTCATTTGTATCTCAAGCAGTTTTCAGTTGCATCTTGAGCATTTTCTGTTGCCTTTATCCCTGTTTTGCAACTCTTGCCCTTGTTTTCAAAGTGATGGTGAGCTTAATTAGAGCTTTCTTCATATCATGCTGGAGTCTGAAGAGGTGAAGTTAATTTTGCAAGTAGTGCTCTTCACAGAGTACGTTCTAACAGAAGTTAGCACTGACGTTAATTATGTGCTACCTAGTTTACACCAATGTGAAGAGTGTAATATCACCTAACAAATCGAAAACCAATTGCAAGTGTGTAGTATTCTATTTTTTTGTCAATGCTTTAATTTTAAAACATGCTCCATCTTGCTTCTTTTGTGCGTAGTTGTGAATTTTTACATGTGCAGTTCCAGATACCTCTTTTTTTAAAAAAAACTACTTTTATCATCTCAGAACTTACTGACAACAGCTTTGCTTCTCTAAAACAGTATCACAGAGTGCATGAGGACTGATGCAGTAAAAGTAAAGTTCATTGGGAATGTTTCAGCTGTATGAATCAGATCTTATTTTTAAGTTAATATTTAAAGTTTCCATATAATAATATTAAGGGAGAGTTTTTCAGCATCCAAGCTCAAATTTCACATGTAGTGACTGTTACCTCTTATGTCAAATACCAGCAATTTTTTTCTGTCTACTTGTCCCATTGTACCTTTCTGTCTTTCTTCAGTGATGTTGCTACTGTGTGAAATACCTGTATAGATTAACTATTGCCAAACCATAGTTTTCTCCTTTTCAAAATCACCTTTTTTTTAACTCTCTTGAACAGCTAAGCCATGATGATAGTCACCTAAGTAGTCATACTCTGTTAAATCATGTTAAAGTTGATCTGTGTAGCATTTGGATGGAAATATTCCACCACCCTCTTCTTTCTCTCCCTTTCCCTGTTGCCGTTCCCAGCTGTTTTCATTAACTACGTCACTATTTAGATCAGCAATTGTTATTTCTGTCAGGCACAAATATTTTATATCTGTACACATCAGGCATAATAAAGTACATGCTGCTCTCTTACCTGGGAAGTAGTAGTGTAGAATAGATTTTATGAAAATTATGATTAAAAAAAAATATCTGTTCCCTTCCTTGGATTTCTGACAGGTTACAGTAAGTAAGAACGTAGAAATAACAAATGAAATGCTGCCTTTTACTGCATGGGTTAAACTACAGTCTACTTAAATGCCGTTTGTAGATTGATTTACACCAAAATGTAGTGAACATCTTGCTAAATATTTTTAAAATCTCATGCTCTGTGTATCTAGCTTTTAACATGGTTATCCCTTTGGTTTAACAATATTAAAACATCTGTGATATCTTCATTTAAAAAAACTCAACCTTCAACTATGTTATCATGATCTAGGGGGGAATTGAGTGATATTCTCCTAATTTATAGTTTTAGTTTAATCCAAATATTGTTCAAATACTGTGGTAATGAGGCCTATTATAAAAGCTTTAATAGTTCGTAACTTAGCTCATGTAGGGTTAGATTGAGGGTATTTTTGACACACGTTTTTTTCACTGGAAAAATACTCTCCTGAAGCTTTTTTGGAATCTGCAAGTTGGGCAAATAATTGTTGAGCCATGTAAGACAGTAAGAGAATCTTCATTCAAGAAAGGGACAAGGTGGTTCACTCCTTTATCCAGTGTTTGAAGCAATGCAGGTAAGCTAATTGGAGACCCTGACCCAAAGGCTGACAGTCGCTTGCAGCAACGTTCCCAATAATTCCTCTTGCTGATAATTCATTTCATACAAAATAAGGACTCTTTGGGGATCAGGTGCTTCCAAAGGATTGCGTATGATTACTATCACTATGTTGCTCTTTTTCCACTTTACTTAATTACAACATGTCTGTTTTACTCCACTTTCTATAAATTAAGACTCAATAGAGAAAATGCTATCAACATGATTTAGTAATGTTCCTCGATTATTTATTTTTGTATTTATAAATATTATACAACCCTTTTTATACATTTATTTCACCTGTAACTCAAAAATTAGGCTAGATTGTCCTTATTAGTCTTATTTCTCCTGTTTTGTTTATTTTGTCAGCATATGTTGGAATGTCTATTAAAAACCACATTTTTTGCTGTTTCACAGTTTGTCTTTGTTCTACTGACCACGGTTGGCCATGGGATACAGCTTGAGAAACAGGACTCAAATCTAAACCCCTAGTTTACAAAACATTTTGTGAGAGGTTTTCTAGCTATGTGTTTGATGTGCATTTAGCAGTGGGGAAGAAGTTTTTTTAGTAAATATCATCCTTTCTTGCTGCAGTATCAAATTTCCTTTAGTCATCTTTTCTAAAAGCATTCATTTGCCTTGCTTAATGTAGAAAGCCTGATAAAAGCATGTCCTGATGTGGCATGCAAGTATGACAGTTCTTGTCATCGATTGCATGCCACACAGTCCAATCCTCCTTGGAAGCGAAGAATAATTCTCTTATCAGCATCATAATAAAGCATGAAATCCTCAAGGACGGATTGAAGTCAGATACTTCATTAGCTTAGTCCAGAATATGACTGATTGCCCTGCTCTTGAAGGAGGGATTGAAAAAACAACTTCAGCTTTTTACAGATGTGCAGAAGCCTTTGACATCCAGGCGTTTGATACTTCGTAATATTTGACAGATTTCTAACTTACTGTTGGGAGGGATATGCATATAGGTACTACATAAAATAACAGGTCACCAGCGTTTTTTTATTGTTGTTTGTTTTATGTTATCTTCACATCCAAGAAGAGCAACAAGGAAAAAGTCTTTTTAATGATGGTGGCGGCACTAACTGAAGAAAGGGAAGAAAGGAAAGCACGGCTGTAAAACTCTTCCCAGTTTGTTGTAAGGAAAGATTTGAATCTGCTACACCTGTCAGCAAAGCCATAAAAAAAAAGATGGACCATCTTATTACAGATTATATAGCTCTCTGAGTTTTTGTGATTTCACTGACAGCCAAACATCAAATGAAGATTTTTATTTTTTTTTCCCCTCTTCCAATGTACATGAAATGTTTTATAGTTTAGCACTCTCTTCCCCCCCTCCATTATGCTTTTATCTCTCCAAACTTGCTATGGCTGTCCCCCCCCTGAGCCCTCCCTATTCCCCCTCTGCTTCCATGAAAATGAGTCACCAGCATTTTCTGCTGAATTGCTAATACTTTGCCTTCTCTCTCTCTTTTATTTTCTTTTTTTTTTTTTCCTAAGGTGTCTTGAAGTAAATATATGTAGGCTGGTGAGAGGTTTGAGGCCACACTGTGTCTGTTGTATAGCCACAGATGTGCCTGCCACCGCAGCATGCTCAATTAATCACTGAAATAATTCTCCTGATTTTGTTTTGAGATGTTGTTATGGGATCAGACCAGTAAATAAGAATGAATGACATACCTGCAGTCAATCACTGGTGTTCACACTGAAGTTAAAAACAGAGTTTCAGCAAAGTTTACTATTTTCTCCATATCCACAGCTATGAATCCTATACTTGGGAACACCTAGAGCTGATTTATATGATGTGTTGGTACACTTATCCTTTCACTGGTTCTTCAGTACAAGCTTCTAATATTAATGAATTCAGCTTTTTAAAGCACTTATTAATTAGGTACAGAATTTATAATGGCATACCTGGAAGGGGAAAAAAACTGAGTGTCACTGAAACCTTAATTACTTATACAGGAACAAAATATGAACGCTAAAGAGGACTTATTTAGGAGACTAATTTGAAATTTTAGTCTTTTTTCCACCTTGTCATCTTATTCTGGAAAATAATTTTTGCCTCTCTTTGGTTAGAAAGAGTGAGTAAAAAGGCAAAAAGTCATTGGATCATCACTTTTTCTAAATAAAAAGTTGCTCTAATAAGACTTGGAATTCTAGAGCTGATCAAGCACTTCAGTAAAAGCAGTAATAAACCCATGTGAGGGTTTGCTCAATATTTAAAATATGAATTCATTCAGTGTGTTTGCTTAATAGGACAAAAAGTTTTTTTTACTGTGTTCCAGCACTTCTGTTTTTGTCTTAGGATAGAAACGTGAGGGTAGGTAAAACGAGTTAGTACATTATTTTAAATTAAGCTCTTAGGAGTGTAAATAAATCTTCTTTTTTTTTTTTTTTTTTCATTTCCAGTATGGAATAAAGTTTGTTTATTTGTCAAATCATGGTATGTCATAATCAAAATCTTCAAATAGTCTGGCAAAAAAATAGTGTGAGGATTCATTCACTGGAAAGACATAAAATGAAAGCACAAACCAAAGAAAGCTTCATAAAAATCTTTACATTTTCTTTAAATTCTTGTGCATAGAAGTAGGGAATTGCTTTCTCAATTCCAGATATGTAGTCCTTTGAAAGTCTTTTCTTCAAACTGATTTCAGTTCTTGAGATAAATGTTCCTTTATCCAGGAGGCAAAAGAATTATTCAGAATGCTCTGTATTATTAACCTAGTGGTTCCCATAGAAGCAATTGGTAAAACACTTAGTGGTATTAATGTGACCAGAGGTGGATTTATCATTAGGTATTTCAAAAAGCTGCATCTTACATCTCACAGTGTTTTTTGCCCTGGTGAATGGATATTGGGGTCGCTGTGCCCCACGTGCTCTTAGCTGTAATTTCACTCTCACTTCAGATGAGATCCAGTGAAATAATTTGCAGTGCCACTCCTATCTGTCTGATGGCACTGGTTGGACTTAAATCAGCATTTCAGGTTTGTGTCCAGTATCCTGGCAGAAAAATCTCATCGAATTCATCATGTTTCCATTATATTTCAAAAGCTAGTAGATAAACAGAAATCATTTTCTTTGCTGCTGCTAATCGTGTTGCCTCATCTATGTATTCTTCTAATGGATGAACTCTTTTGTAATAAATATCACCTTGACAAGGTTGCCTCACCTTAACAGGAACCTTTTACAGGTAACCAGCAAAGAGACAAAAAAAAAAAAATGAAGAGACTGTCCCTGTCAGCGGTTTTGCATCCTGCTGCCTCTCTGCAAATAGACTCCCCAGCCTTAATTGTCGATTTCCACATGTGCTTACAACTAGACCTTGTGGGATGCTCATTTTCACACGGTTGAGTGCAGTTACCTTCTTTCCACGTAGATCTTGGTGGTGACTGGGGGTAAATCACTTTATCCAAGACAACATCTGTTCTCTCTCGTAGGAAAAATGCAACCTTGGAGTCCAAGAGATGATTTGGGAGGCTGCCGTTAGTATGGTACTGCATTGACAGTCCTAACCCTTCCCTTGTTCTTGTCATACACTGTCCATGCTTCACCCTCTTACAACTGCATGCTGATTGCCCCGTAGCGTAAGCGGCAACAGAGGATCCTCAGCTGTGCTGTGATATTGGCAATAAGCCTCTTAGAGACATATGTCCTGGAACAGAGACAGAAATTGCCAGTAATTACACCCATTGACATCTGTACCACTGATTGTGATACACACCAAAAATAAAAAAAAAAAAGGAGCTTGAGAAATGCCACTTGAAATATAGGGCCAGCTGTGGAGCTCTGCTGCCCACCCTTTCTGCTGGAATGGACAGGAAGGCTTTTGATTACAGATAGGAATCTTAAAGCTAGCCAAATTAAAGATAACTATCTTAAAAGAAAAAAAAAAAGTGCTAAATAGTTGAAGGTGTGACTCTTAATAGCTATGCATGAAACTCTAGGACTGCACTTTAGATTATGTATCGCATTGTCTCTTATGACGTGTTCAGAGGATGGGTGTCTCAGGTAGGGTACAGGATCTGTTATCAGACAGGAGTGATGTCCACAGGTGTTCTCAAATCTGGTTACCTTTTCTGTTCCCTTCAGTCTGAAATTATAAAACACAATTTCAAAGCTGCTACTTGTATTTTTTTTTCTTTCTTTATTTAGCTGTAACATTGCTTTATGTAATAAATCTGTTGGTTTTTAAAATACAAACAAAAAATCTCCATTGCAGTTTATCTCTTATGAAAGAGAGACTTGGAAAGTGTCTCTAGGCCTTGATCATCTATATAATGTCTCTGATACACCACTTTTTCCACAAAGGATGATGTTGCTATTAATCTAGTCAAAAAAATCAGCTCTGGGAGGGTGCAGTATGATAGAAGGAAGCAAATATAAAAAGCTCCCAGTCATGACACATGGGAGAATCTTTTGACTATAAAATTTTCTTAGTAGTATCATAAAGCAACCCTCTTCTAGTGACATGCCTTATGCTAGATCTGTTACTTCAAGCTAATTTCTGAATATAATCAAATCTCATGGTTAATGTTCAGGACTACCTGTAAGTGGTTTAATACAGCTAAACTTGAAATATACCGTAAATATTAGTTTATTGGAAACTGGGGCTTGTATGCCTGAAGTCTGAGATTCACTGAGTCACCTAAAGCAAAATTCTTCAAAATTAGTCACCTGGAGCTGCTGCAGGGTTAATGTTTTTTTTTTAAAAAAAAAATCTACATTAGTACTTTTAGCACATGGGGACTAAACACAGGAAGGTAACTTCTGTGTTTTTTTTTTAACTGGGATATTAACATGTAATAAACTCAAATAACTTGGAGGTTTTTAAATAATTAAAAAAAAAAGCTGTAGTATATAAACACAGGGTACTGAAAAATAGCATTGAAACTGCTTTCACCCTGCTGTGTGCGGCACCCAGATATAGATGTGTTTCAGGAACATAGGGAAATATTATACTTTGATTTATGTCAACAGATAGCATTATCTTTATGGAAATTGTAATACTAATACTTTTCAAAAATGTACATTGAAAGTTTTGTCTTTTATTAGCATTTGTATCTTACAGATTTTCTTTTTGTGTTTCCTGTTTTCCTCTGTTTGCTACTCCAACTCTCTCCTTTAATACATCAGCAGCAGTCAGGCTGTTGGGGTCACAATTAATTTTATAAACCTTAGCATTTCTCTTTTCTATCAGTCTAACATAGAGGATGAATCTGTGACAGACTCACCAGCTGGTAGAGGTGATAAAATATCAGGTTACAATTTCATAAATAATGTTAAAATATATATATCATGTTCTGACAGATAAATTGAACCCATTTGAAGTAGCGGTCTGTCAACTTTCCAAGGTGGAAAAAGCTGATGTATCTATTCTTGAGCCTCTGTTTCAATGACAGTTGTCACAGTTTAAAACAAATGCAGCGTGTTGTGAGAAAATAAGGCGTGCTGCAGTGTGCACGCTAGAAAATGCCGCCGGGTTTGTTCAAGGAGGTCGTGGTTAAAGAATACTCTTAAAAATTTCATTCCTTGCCAGTTAGCTCCTAAGCCGGCAGTTTTATCACCCCTTCGCTGCCCAAAGCATGCCATCGTGTGGCACTTTCCAAAGCATTCCCCCTCTACCCCTATCTAAAGCACTTTAGGTTTCAGGCATGCCCTATTTTGCAGCTTTTAGTTAGGATGCCAGGTTGCTGCTTCTTAGATTTTCTTTGATAACATCACTGTCCTTGGCCTGCCTGGAAAAGCAGGCTTTGGCATCTTGTTTTGAAACAGGGTCGAGTGTTTGGAACTTGTGCCCAAATGATGAGACGCTTTTAGGACCTGCATGAATTGTTTGGGAAGGACGCCAACCTCTCATTGCTGCCTTATTAAATCTATCTGAGCTCGGGATCGGCTTTTGTAATGGAACTTCCATCCTTTCTGTGTTGATCGCTCTCATCTCCTCTATAGTAACATAGCTATTCTTCTGGTGCGTTTGCAGCTGTCAGTCTGTTCACAAGTTACAGATTCAGCTGCAAAGGAACACTGTTCCCTTCTTCTATGTTGCAGAATAAAAGAATTAGTTTTAGGTGGGATCATTCAGATCTAAAACCAGTGGTAAAGAAATTTAAGGGAAGAAAATGCCATCCAGTTAAAACTTGTTCTTGGTTGTGTTTTTTTCTTGTGTAAGCTGTTCAGATAATCAGTTTTCTGATTAATTATGCTTTCCATTTGGGATGGAGTCGCCAAAGATCAAGCACTGGTTTTTTTTTTTTCTTTCACTTTCTCTTATGTTTTCTCTTTTACTCAGTGCCATGTTAAAAAAAAAAATTATGGTGTAAGTTTAATCTGATTTTTTGAGCCTTAAGAGGCATACTTACCAATCCTCTGTTAAAAGAATGTTTGCACTTGATCATCATGGCTTGCTTCATTATCATTTATTATATTAATATGCCCACTCACAAAATTGTTGCTTTTTTCTTTGTGGGGTGGGGGTTTTTGACATTAATTTTACAAAGCTCAATCTATCTACCATAGTCTTCCCTGATTTAGCAATAGGCTTTTTTCTGATCTTCTTGGTGTTAGTGTCATAACTCTATTCAAATCAAGAAATAAGTTGAATTGTATCCTTTAAAGATGGACATAATGCACCTCTGCTCTAATGTATCAAATGAATTTTGCGTCTATAATTAAAGATGTCTATGTTTTCTCTAATTCCCAGGCATTTTTCAGGTCATTTTACTACCTTTTGCTTTAAAGTAATCCGTAAATTTAATTCCTACCACATTAAAGAGCATACTTTGACTGATATGTGATCCATGTGGATGACAGAGTATTCAGTGATAGAAATTACAGTCCAGCCGATATGCCACATTATAAGCAGCCGGATATGGGGGGATGTTGGCCTTTTTATTTTATTCTTTCTCTCTCTTTGTGTTATGCTGTGGATAGCCTATCATTAGGCAGCAAGAAACATCTGTTCTTTCCAGCACCACGGCAGGATTGTTGAGAACCAGCCTGGCAAAAGTATATTTAGTGACAAACCGATGCATCAGTTGCATCTTGTTTTCAGTACGTCTCTATCTAGCATTCTGCTCAAGAGAGTTGTGTGTGCAAATTAGAAGTATTTGTTCACTTTACTAATGAAAGATTAATTAAAAGACAAAAATATAACTACCACTAGCAAACAGTCCTTGGAACCAAATTGCGTTTTGGTCATGGAAGGGACTAGGACTATTATGAGTAAGGTTTGTGGGGTTTTTTTAATTGAAAATACGGATCAAGTATAAAAGTAAATGCACCTTAACTGCTAAGTGATTCTGATTGGTAGCTGCAACGATGTCTCTGCACCTGTAATTCGGTTGTATCAGTACATGTTCTATATCAAACTGCAAACCTTTATGGTTTACTTTCCAAAATATCTGTCTCTCTTCTATACTTCTGAAGCTCCTTGTACAATAGCTACAACAGCTACAGGTGTGTAAGGTCACCTCATGCACAGCCATCAGGCATTTAATTTGCCTTTTTCTGCCCTTTTTTTTATCATTCTGTTTGTAGTGGAATCAACCTCCTGCCTTCTGAAACTTGGGGTCGTAGCAATTTAATATCACGGGTTAGACCATTTCAGCTCTGGTTTTGAATCTGAGGTTAGATCTTCTTATTTTCACTTCCCTTTCTTATGAGTTCACTGTGCCTGAACACTGAGCTCCTCGGGAGGTTTCACATTCTAATGTTCATGCTAGTCTCACGTGTCTTAGAAACTAACTCTGGCAAGACTGTCTTGGTGGGGTATCCTGAAAATCCAACACGGGCTTTATGGGAAGTACGTGCAACACTGAAAACAAAAGTGCAAGTGAAGTTTGGCACTGAATAAATAAAAGCTCGTGGGTTTATTTAAATAATTAAACCACGTATTCAGTGGTAACAAGCATGCTGTTGTGACTGTGCTGGGCAGCAAATACATATCTGCCATAGCCTGGAGGGACTGCAGGGTCCTTAGCCTTTCGACTCTTGCTGAGAATGCTACTTAGTGCTTGTTGTGGTCATGGCTTTTTACAGCTTGGATTCTTGCCAGCTGGAAATTTCCTGAGACCACAAATCCATTTCACTTAAGCCACTGTACATCCATCAAATGCTAACAATATATGCTGTACGCTCTCATTTGTTCCATCCAGCTGCCTTTTGTGGAGACATTTGGATGGAGAAGGGCATAGGTCTGAATAGATTCTACAATTCTTTATCACATAAACAATCTAGAAAAAAAAAAAATATACGTATTGCATCTAATAACTTTTCCCTCAGGAAAAAATGGTTGTCAGACAGGAGAGTTCAATTGTCGCGAGTACTGAAGATTTCTGATATGCATGAATAAATGCCTAGTATGTGGTTTATTGAAACTGCTGTTAAGGGCGAAGCTCTATTTCTTATTTTTCAGGAGCTGTAGATTTCTGCTGGTGCGGAAGTAATTATTGATACCCTCTTTTCATCCCTCTCTTTTCTGTTCCCTTTGACTAGAGTGCTTTATGGACTTGACAAGCAAAATATTTCCCACTTAGAAAACAAAGAAAGTGAGGGGAGAGGAAGCTAACGTAAGGGGAGACAGATCATAATTTTAGATGTACTATAAGAAGCAAATAAATATCGGGTAGTATTTCCCAAAACCTCTATGTGAAACCATCACTGATTTTCAGTAAACGTATCTGCTAGACTCTTGTCCACACTTTTGCTTTCAGACCCTGAACTGTGTCCAAGAAAAGATATTCACAAATATTCAAGTACAGGGTTTTTATCTAAATTATTTCTGCTTAGGAAGCAACACTATTTCTTCTTTATATACTGGATATGAAAAAAAGTAGCGTTGTGGTGGTGAAATTGGCTTTTTAACTTACTGTGCTCGATATTGGAGACATAACAGATTCACAGTAGTTCTGTGATGTACCTACTCTTAAATGCTGCCTTTTATGGATGGCATAAATATACGGGTTTTGTTGCTGTGGGGTTTTTTCTTGTTTGTTTGTAGGATTATTTTTTTTAATGACCTGTTTGCTGGACATTAGTGTTGCAGCTCCACAGTGTTTATCTATCACTCTGCAAAACAATGTGCAATGCAGTATCTCCCTTATGGTCATAGATTCTGAACCCAAGCCCGTGTCCTTGGAGTACTAGGGCCTACTTCTATCACTAGGCAAATGGTCTAAATGCCCCCAGAGCATTGGTCTTTTATGTACTGATTCACAGAGGATCTGTGCAGTCAGGAGAGAATTGTTTGTGGGGTCCTCCCCCTCCACTTCAAAAATGTGGCTTAAGTGGTTAAATCCCACTCCCTTACTTGTTGAAAAGCAGTCATTGACTTCACTGGTACCTCTTGTGTTAAAGAATCGGGGGTTTTCATCAACATCTTCGGGGCAATTGACAGATTTCTGTCCGTGAACTGAAATCCCACCAACTAATCTGAATTTCCAGTTCTCTCTGCTCGGTGGTGATGTGTGAAAACATAGCTGTACGGCTTGGTATGAAAGTTTTCCTGGGAAAGCTTAAAAGGAGAAAAGGCAAACTCTCTTAGCGCGTGTTATGGTTGGAATTAAGTCGAAGTCTTATGTTTTACTGACTATAGCCAGGAAAGATTACACTACAGGTCTTTTGCAAGATGTATAGATGAGGGCTTTTCAGAGTTCCATCACCTGCAATCTTTTGCCGTGGAGCAGTTACAGTAAGTGTCTGCTGCAAGACAGTGGCACAGATCTTATCTTAAGTGGGGGGAATCTTCATTAGTCGAGCAAATGACATTGCAATAACTCAATTTAAAATTTCTGGCCACAGAAAATGTTAGTACTTGATAATATGTTACTACATGTAAAAATATTTAGTTATAAACTCTCAAAGGATGGGGGGGAATAAAGAAAAAAAAAAAAAAAGACCGCTGCTCTTTAGACTTGCCTTAGCTTGGCCCAAGTGTAGCTCAGAGAATTGCTGGCTGTACTGATGATGAATGTTGTACAACACTAATAGTATCTCATACTTCTTGCTGTGATCACATTTTTTGGGTTACAAAACTGTGTGTATGGACTTTATTTAAAATATGTACCAGAATAGTTCATCAACGTGTAATTGTAGAAGTTTTTATGGGTTACACTGAATCATACAGCAATAGTGGGAGGGGGGAGTGGAAAAATAATAGTAACAAAATTTAAAAATAACTGAAATTCTCACTCTTTGACTTGTTCTTCTCTAATTACTTATTTGATATCTGTAAATAATGCAAGAAGACAGAGCATTTTCTGCAGGGAAGACAGTTTTTTAACGATCTTTCAGTGTTACGTTTCTGACAAGGATGTTAATGCGAATTTTCAGGAAGATGGTAGGACTTGTAAATGTGGTTGACAAGTATTTATTTTTTTTCCATTTTTTTTCCCACCTTTGTCATTTTCTGTATGACAAAATTGTGTGTGTTTCTGCAGGTTCTTACAAATGTGATTTAAGTTGCAGAAAATCCCGGCAAACAAGGAGATATTCATGCCCCTTGTTTTGGAGACAATTTAAAAACAAAACAAAATCTCACTTTATACTAACTCTTTTAAAAATGAGAAAAGATAATTTTTTTCTATTGAGGAAAAATTGCTGAAATTATTCAAAAATATTTAACCTGAGACAGAGAACAACATAGAAAAATGTGGTGGAGTGAGGGATTCAGGCAGTTTTAATCAACCGAATAAAAACAGTTCATAATGACAGACAATCCCAACAAAAACTGTCACTATAACTCACCTATAATAATTTACTGTATGGGGAGCTGTCAATACCAATCTAGTTTAATAACATCCTCCTACCAAACAAGAAATGTTTATACTGAGTACAGAGCAGGTGAATGGTTTTGTGAAGATACGTCTAAATCAGTGTATTTCCAGTAATAACTTGGATTTCTCTTCTGGTCAGTGTGTCTATGTCTCTGGTGTATTTTAATCACTTAAGAAAGGAGGATTTTAAAGTTAGAATTTAATTGGCATTTAAATGATTGAAGATAATGATTTTCTCTCTCTCTTTGTATTTGTACAAAGTTAGAATCTTGTATACAAGTATGCCCCATGTTATTTCAGTGTCAGAAATTTTACTGTGACATGGCTATTTTAATTCTCAAAATGGATTCCTTTTAAACTATATTCAATTTTTTTTATGTGATTTCTTTTACATCTAGATGAAGTATATCCAAGGGGAAATATAATTGGTTTCATTCAGTCCAAATAGGAACTGTGTTTTGCACTAAATTTTTGAAGAGATATCTCAATATTTTGACTTATTACGTGATACGTATATTAAGTAATAAACATGTGCACTGTAGGCACAAATTTTAGTTATGATTTTTCATTTTCCTTGTAAATGTAACTTGTGTGTCGTCTTTGGGGCCCTAATTATGTGGTTGAGCATTCAAATTTTGTTTATTAACAATCTCATTTTCTAGTAGTGTGAACTCATCGACACTATGAAAGCAAGTTCTTTCAGGTGGCCTGAGTGAGTGATATTAAGTAAATACGCATTTTTACTGTGTGCCAGCCATATTTTTAATCTCTGATGTTCAGTTTTAGGAATAAACATATGGCAACAGAATTCAAGGCAGGGAGCAGAATTCATATTCAAGTGAATCAAATCATGAGACTGATAAAAACATAGAGGCTTTTTCAAAGAAAAAGTTATGGAAATGCTAATTAACACATTTGGTTGGTCAAATATTTTTTGTTTTTACTTTTACTTAAAAGGGCAAAGACTTCTATGCAACTTCAGTACTTTCAATTGAGTGGGTACATTCATTATACTAACCTAGTTAATAGCCCTTTTTAGACAGTCATTGTGGTTAAATTGCCACTTCATACAATTGCCACTTATACAATTTGCAAAAAGCCTGCTGGCCTCAAGTGTAGGGGAGATGAGGTCCAGAGGAAGAGATGCTAGCCAGCGTAGGAACTGTGAAGGCATCTGCTACGGAACAGAGATATTTGCCTGGAAATGGTTGGGAGGACATAGCGTGGCTGATCCACTCATGTAGGTTGCAATATTAAGGCCACTTCTTTTAGAAGCAGCCAAGACCGATTTCTAAGTGAGAAAAAGGTGAAACTAGTGAACTGTGTGAGCAGTTGCCTTAAACAATGCGATGTGAAACTGTGTTCAGAATACCTCTATTGCAGAAAGGCTATCTTTTTTGTTTTAGAGGGAAAAGGCTTATGCAGGATGTATCTTTTCTGTGTAGACCTGTGTACTGTTACCGGATAACCCAAACAGCAGGAAAAATACACCAGAAATGCTGTTAATAGGAGTAGCTAATAGCAAACCTAGTTAGTGTGAAGAAGGGGAGACAAATACTGTTACTGTTAGTGGCTAATGGTAAAATGAGGCAGTGAATAATAATTGGCCGATCGGCAATGACTGGAGAAGAGCACAGACCTAAAGCTGGGGTGGCCTTGGGAAACCCAGATTAATAGTAATTCATCAACTTTCAGTCAAAAAGAAGTGGAGTACCTGCATGAACATTTGCTTGTGTATTCCTGGGGAGGTAGCAAGGTGGCTTATCTCTTCAGGGAGGTTTCTGGTTTCACAAATTGAGCTTTTGGTGTATTTTCCTGTTCTCCCAGTCCCAGTGAAGTTTTGCTCGATCAAGACCATTTTGTGATTTGCTGGCTGCAAGCTGGGTCCTTGGAAAATGTAATTTAGTTTCTCAGGTTTCCAAGAAGGGGCTCAAGGTGGTGGTCTTTAGGTGTTTTAAATGGGATGCTCTAGAAAGTGAGAGCACATAGAGTTACCAAGTAGAGACAATCTTCCTGAAATGTACACCCCTGCACAAAAGCAACGATACAGATACAGAGTGATCTGCAATTAAAAAACCCCACAACAATATTTCACTGAAGTCTGGACTGACTTTAGGAGGCAGTTATTTTCTATTTTGCATACAGAAAATCAAATTTGTTAACAGGGAACTGATTGTCCCAAGGTTTGTTAAATATTGGCCTTTTCTTGTGGTAATCACTGGATTATTTCCAAATGATAATTTTAATTTGCCAAATAATCATAAGGAAATTTTAGGTAGAAGTAGCTAGGCTTTGATTCTCAGGCTCAGTTGACTTTGTCCAAAAAGTTCTATTTATGAAAACTAAAATATTAATCAAACAATACAACCCCTGATATGACTTGAAGGAGAGGGCCATATGGTGTTTCTGTAATCAGTCTTTACTGGGACTTTGGATATTGCTAAAGGACTTTCTGTCAATTTATCATTACTAATAACAGCCATGCCCTTGTGTCATGCCATTGACAAATGATTTTGCTTCAGTACTGGTATCGGCATTTTGGCAATCCTTCAAATAGGCTAAAGTACTGCCTTCATTAGTTTAATGAGAAATGCGTTTACATTTTTTCCTGAAAAAGAGCTAGCAGAGAGCTATATTTCTGGAACACTAGGTTTCTCAAGTATTTAAAAAATATACATGCTGAAAATGCTGTATTGTTTTGTGTCCTAATGAATTTCAGGTGGTGTTGGTACTAGTAATTGAAAATGTGCACTTGCCTTATTTCTGCAGAAACAGATATCCAATATTTCTTTTCTGGTAAAATGACTCTTTGAACCACGTCATGAGTATTTTAACATGGCTAGCAATTCCTGTTACAAAAAGAAAATATTTAAACTGTTTTCCGCACCTTGAGTAATAATAAATGGAAAAATACATTTGAGGCAAACAACCTTTATTTTAAAGAACTGGGGCCAGCTGGGTTTTGCATCACATATAAAGTGAATAGAGCCTTTTCAATAAAACAATGCAACTGAACTAATGGCCTTTGATAATTGGGGAACAAATCCAATGCTTGTTGTAGTTAAGTGAGTCTTCTACGATGACTTCAGTGGTGATTACCTAAGGCTGAAGATAATAGGAAAGCTTAACCAGAAATAAATAGGAAGTGTGTCTCCAAAGCTGTACTTCAGACTACCTAAAGATATGTGTAATAAATAAGAATAATTAATTAAGAAAAAATAGAGGAAACACAGTCTAAGCCTTTCGTTACTTTATGTATCAGTAGTGTAATGAGCTTAGTGAGTGTTAGGAATTAATACAACATCCTTTTAAATTGAGTCTTTACATTGATTTTTAGAAGGTTTAGAGAAACAGTTCAAGTTTAAGAATAAAGATCAGTAGTTACTGTTTCCAGAATGGAGACAATAATTTTGGAAATATAAAGCAAACTGCAGTACTAAGAAAAAGAGAGAAAAATCTTCCAAGTAATCTAACAGATGTATCTTATTTCAGAAACAACGTGTTGGTGCATCATATATCACAGGATATTTCCAAGCAGTGATTCAAACTGATAAAGCAGACCAAAGAGCTTTTTGGTGGGAGTGAATTCACCAGCCTGAAATGTAAGTGGTAAAGTAACAAAATATATGTTTGTGCTGCAGTACTTAAAAGTAGACTGTAATGTCAACTGGGTAATACTGGAACCACACCACTAGAAACATAAAAATATTGTAGGCTTATATTTATTTTTCAGATTTATGTATCATTAAATCTGTCAAACATTACTTTTCAACAAGAATTATACAATCTCTGTTCTTTTACTTAATTTGTACATACAGTCATTTAACAATACAATGTTTAAAACCTTAAAATTCTATCAAAATCAGTGAAACACTTAAATGTGAAATTTTTGCAAATTAAACACAACTTTTATGCCTGCCTCATCGTGGTAGTATTAGTGAAAAGATAGGATCCATCATTCCTCAAGGCTCTATAAATTTGAAAGGCATTTCGCAGGCTTGAGCTGATAAATGATACTGGAAAACTGTAATATCTTGGAAACTAGCATAAAATTCTGTCAGGAGTATCTCCTCAACTAGTGAAGTGAAATTGAGAGTGGGGAGGGAGCCCTCATCAGCACAAATAGTCGCAGCTCTACAAGTTAAGAAATGTGTAGAAAACTGCTGAATCTTCAAGTGATGTTGGGAATTGGTAGCGTTACATAGGGTCACTTTTGACCGAATACATTTTCCAGTTAAGAAAATATTAATAGAACTTATTACAGTACAAATATTGCTGTAAAGTGGTCAAACTAATCTATGAGCGCTGTTAACAAAACATAAAGGTCAAAGTAATTTCTGTGGAAAAAACGTATCAGCATTTCTCTGTGTGAAACAGTTTCCATCGCAGCCTCAAGAGGCTGTTCCATGTTCTGCCAAAAGCAGTCTCGAGGCGGGGAGAAGAGATGGCTTGTTTGAGGGTCCCCAACTGCTGACCTTTCCCAAAGAGCCGTCGGGGCGTTCCTTACCTCTGCTACACTGCTCCTCCACTCCGAGGACCTCTTCCCTCGTTCTTCTCTGAGCAGTTTGGAAACTAAGAGAGACCAGGTCTTTCCTTTGCTGTATTTTCACACTTCTCTTGCCCTTTGTCTTGTGGCTGTATATTTATCATCCTGAGCATATGTCAGACTGCCACAGGCTCCTAATAGCTGCCTCACTCAAAGAGATTTACACAAAGTCAGCTAGCGCTCTGCTAAGCAGGACCCACAGAAATGCGGGCACGCTGCTGACTGAGCAAATGATTCTCATTCAAGGCTTTAAATTTTTGACATGATAGGGGCTTTTCTTCTAAACTTCCAATTCTCTGACGTTACTGTAAAATTTTACACATTCAAATACCTTTTTCTAGCTAGAAAATTAAATTAAAGAAATGGAGCTATTATTACAGTTCTTTACAGGAGCGCTAATAATATCAAATATATAATTCTTAGGGGAAAAATTCAAATATAGTAGGTGATTAGGGTGGTATTACTGGCTGGCAAACACAAAATTACTGTAAGCTGAACAGCAGGATGTAAGGATATTGTGGTGAATTATAAAAACATTTGGCACATTGCTAGAGTTTCTCTCTATGGTACTGTGTTATCTCATTTCAAATATTGTAATTAAAATTGGACAAACTTTGAATTAATGTAGCTGAGACTTATCTTCCCAAATGCATTCTAAAATTTTCCTCTGTCCTGATTTTGTGTAAGAGAGAATGAAAATGGAGAATTGTCGTAAGGTCCTGGAATTTCATTCTTGGGTTACTACGCTGCAAGCTGAGTTCAGAATCAGTGTTAGTGCTTAGGCCTTTCACAAGCATGATGTTTATCAAATGTTTATCAAACATAATGAGGCTGGGAAACAAGTTTTGGCTTCAGTAGTTCTGACTATTTCAAAATAGATATGAAATATACTTATTGTGAAAGCCTAGGTGGAGAACTGTAAAGGGACTCCATTTATACTTTATACTTTTTTCTGCAAAGGAAGAAAAAGCATGCTTGTAATATGGTTTGATCTGCAACAGCAGCACATTTTAAATATTGGAAGAGGTGATGACAATGGATGTGAAGGAAGAGGTCAAATTGGTATTTTACCAGTTATGTTTTATTTCTGAAACCAGAGAAAACGTATAAGAGATTTTTTACATCATGTAGGAAAGTAGAAAAGGGGGGGAGCGGGATCCAAGGATAACGGGTAGTATTCAAAAGGATCAGGAAGGTCAGCTTTGGTGTGATTACATATATTTTTTTACACAGCCTTTTGGGATGGTGGTGGTGGCAGCGGTTTCCCCATGGGAAATACCAACCCACGGTTCGGGCACAGCTGCTCTGGGAGGTTGAGATTGGCAAGGAGTTGATCCAGGAGGAATTCTGCCAGCAATTGTCTGGAAATAGTGTAGCCGACTTGGAAACCCTCTGTTTTGTAAAAGAAGAAACTACAAAAATGAATAAAGTAAAGGGTTTATAATATGAAAGCTACTTGCTCAACCTTTTAAGACTGGTATGGAGTTAAGGTACCTTCCAATGTTCATGTTTCAGTCAGCGCTCATACTCGGAAAGTACACATTGCTTCAAAATTTAGGTAACGTAGCGTAACACAAATACCGTTCCCCAAATGTCTCTACCACAATCTCTGCCCTTCACAATATTACAATCTGTGTTTCCTGGACATCTGAGCACTGGCTTGTCATATGCTGTTATGCCAGAGAGATACGGAGAATAAAAACACTTACAGTGTCAAAACAGTCTATTTGAAATGTCTGGAATATGATTGTTTTGGTAATTGCTACCGAGTCTTCCACTTTGTGTGTTCTCTATCTGGCATAGCTGTCATATTATCATAATAATATGAACTGGATCTGTAGAATAATATCTTCTACGCATAACAACTTTTTCTGCCTTTTCTCCCCATATCCATACCCAGCTAAGAGAAACCTTGCAAAAGCGTGTACTGTTTTTCTGCTATAGACAAGGTATGGCTTTTCATAAGATACGAGCACCTTACCTTTTTGCCAGTTTCTCATTTTGTTTGCTTGCAGTACTTAGTCCATACAAAATATATCCATCCAACTTAGCAGGGCTAGTTATTTGTCATTTTTAAGTCCTAGGTGGGCAACTATAACTGTAAAAGTGTAAGAGAAATAAGGAGGTGTTCCTGGGAACTGACTTGTTCAGTATATTATTGCTATGGAAGGCTTATATGAGAAAACTCAGTTTGTCCTTTTTTGAAGGTGGTAAGGAAATGCTATTCATATAATTAGTCTCCAAAGTAAGTATCTGAAAATCAAAACCAGCATGCCGTTTCTTTGAAAGCTTCTCTTCCTATTGTACTAGATTTTTTTTTTTTTTTTTTTTTTTTGATAAAGGCACTGCTTGAGTAAGTGCTAGTGAAGGCATGGACCCTTGGTAGCAGTAAGCAGATGATTAACTCTGCTTCCCTGACAGTTTAAGGGCAGATGATGATTTTAGCTTCTCTAACTGTATGATGATCAAATGGAGTTCCCAAACTGTCCAGTAGTGACTGACAAAAAATTGATTTCCCCAAGGCTGCTTTGACTAAATTTATAGCATATCTCTGACAGAGAAGACTTTATATTTAGATTTAATTTATGTTTGTGTTAGTTGCCATTCTTCTATTGCTGTGGGACTGACCAGAACAGTCACTTTCTTTAACCGGGCCAGCGGAGGTTTTTCCATCTGCTGCATTTCTTTTGTGTCTATTGATCCTCTTGAGTAAGGGCAAAACCTTGTGTAAACTAAGGAGGGAGGTTACACTGCTAAGTGTACCATTTTGCTGATACTTCCTTCACATTGGCTGTTATTCAGTAGTTTCAATAGTTAGATTTTTCACTTGTATCCTTAAGGATGTGATTTCAAATGGAAAAATTAGCATCTTTAAGATCAGCCAAAGGCAATTATAGGACCTCTACAAATGCATTAGTGCATATGAATAGACTATTACTTACATATTGTTGTTCGAATTTTTAATGTTTAGAAGCACACCAAAACACTAGACAGCAAAAAAAAAAAAAAAGAGAGAACAAAAGGACTTCTTGTTCAGTTCTGCCTCAGAGAACTTTGTATTAAAGCTTTGTACCTACCCCAGGTTGTATCTTTGTAGCATACAATCAAGTTTTCCCACAGAATACTGGTTTCTTCATTCCTGACGAAGAATTTTGACTAGGAAAAGGTCTTCGTGTCTTTCCTAGTCTTCATTTCAATTTTGAGCAAGGAATTGGTATTCTTTTATGCTGAAATCAAGCAGCGAAGCGCATGATCTTTTCTTGAAGGTGTATTTTCAGAAGACATTGTTCTTGAGATCTGAGTGAATTATATACCAGCATCTTACTGTTATCTGTTTCTCACAGGTTTTCCTGTGGCACTTTCCCTTTCCTTTTTTTTTTTTTTTTTTTTTTTGTGAAATATCGCTATCCTGGATAATTTAATCTACAGTCAATAGTTACAGAGTCAATGTTCGTACATTCTTTAAAGAATGCATTTTTTTGCTTATAAAGTACACTTACATGTTTAAGACATTTTCCTGTTAAACAGGGGTTACTTAAAATGTTGAGTTACAAAGTTACCACAACTGATATATTTTCTTTTGAAGCCACTTAAAATGATTGTGATGGCAACTACTGGCAGCCTCTAGAAAAAGGTATCAGACTTTTTTTTTTATTTGCCTTATAAACTTGTGATTTGCATCACTTCATAATCAACTGTCTGTCTCTAAATGAGATTGGACTTTCACTGCGGTTGTGGAAGGTCAGTGGAGTTACATGTGGGCCTTGAACCAGAAGTTCAGATCTACGTTTTTGCAATGCTAATTGGGAAGCTGTTCCAAAGATCATTCACTGTATCCCTCGTAATCACCTCTTTCAACTTTTTCTCACATTCCCTGGTGCTATCTCTTCCATTTTTCTCCTCCTAAAGAATCCCCTGAGAGTCACCTCCCTTGATTTGTGAATACACGTCTCGGAAAGACATGCTCAAAACATATACAGGTAAATCACAAGTAATGTGACATTTATCAACACAGCCCTGTTCATCATGCTTTTACAGATACCTGTCTTCTGTTTATTCAGGCTGTAAACTGTTCAAGGAAGAAATGGGTACATACGTGCCTTTATTGTGCCAAAAAAAGGGAGCTTAATCTTTAGTTTTGTCTCTAGTACTTTCAACAGCAGTGTAGCCTTAATCTGGGTTAGAATTGGTGTTATCCATCATCCTGTGCCGTACAGCTGTTAGGTTAATGCATCATAGAGGGGGTTAGAAACGTGGGGTTTTTTTACATCATTAGAAATTGTGTGTTCAAAGTTGTAAGAAGAAACTATAATCTTGGGTTTAAGCCATGAATGAATATGACAAACTCCCAGAGAGTCCTCAGTGACTGTTTTGTTGAATGCCGTATCTTCCTGATTTCTGCTTGTTGCTCCTTTCCCTCCTGAACTCTCTGGTATCAGCTCTCCACCTAATCACAAAGCTTCCAAGGGACCACATGCTGATACCTTCAATCTTGCTGGAGACCTGGGAACTTGTTATGGCATTGCAGTGTCCTGATTTATAGATTCAGCATGCCTTTCAGTATGATAAATTCTGCTATCAATTTACATTGTAATTGCTCGTAACTCAAGCTATATTGTAATGCAAATGAAAATGTTTATTTACTGCTTCCAAAATAGTCAACATTATTACAGGTTTTTCTAGAAGACATATGGAGAGATGAAAGAACAACCTCATTTAATCAGCTTACACAAAGATTAGACTGGAGAGGTTGTGCTGTCACTTGTAACTTGCTGACATGTGTCTTCCGAGAGCTATATCTTTTTGTGTGCCGTACACCAGCCCTCCTGCACACCAGAGACAATTCCTGTCATAGCTAATCTCCTTTTAGAAGTCCTCCTATCGGTGAAAGCAGACTTGATATTCTTCTTCCAAACTTGTTTTTCTTGTTCAGGAGACAGTCTTGCCGATTGTCTTTTCCTAAGCTGCGTTTTCCTCTTCCCTCGAGATGCAGATGTCTCTTGATTAGAGCAGATGCCATCTCCTGTCCTTGAAAAAACAATTACCTCCCTGTAGTTGACTCAGCATGAAACCGAATCTCCTGGTAGCAGGGTTTCCTCTGCTCAACTTTATAATGCTTCAGTTTGTATGTTTGTAAACATGTCTGACATGTACCAGTAAATGGGGTAATTACCTGTAGTTTATTAATAGCTAGTAAGATCAAGCACAATAATAATAAAAAAACCTCTTGGTGGAGAGCATGTCTGACATGATTTGTTCCCATCTTCTTTATCCTAAAGGCACTGGCAATAGATATAATTAAGAAACTTGAACATCTATTCCATTATCTACCAGGTGTTTCCAATTAAACAATCGTTTACCTTTTTCATCCTTACTCCAGCTTAAACATCTTTAACACGGGAGGACTGTCATGTTAATAATATACAGCACTCGGAATCTGTGTTATTTTTTTGAATCAGAACTAAGAAAATATAGGTAATGCAGAACTATGAGCATTTGAAAAAAATATCACTAAGGTTCTAATTGCATCATTCAGAATGAAGTTGCAGCTATTTCACAACTTATGATACACATAAAGGCCTTTTTCTATAGAGACGATCGTTACTGAGGTGCATGGAATTGATTCCTCCTTCAGCAGTTCAGTTGTGGGCAGAGTGCCCAGACTAAATGAGCTTTTAAAAAAGGCCCTGCACTTAGAGTGATGCATTTTGTCCTTTTTTTTTTTTTTTAATGCTTGATTGATCTGATTATATTTATCAAATTAACAGAAATTGATTAGTTGTCGTCCATTTCAGAGTCCTGCCAGAAAATAGCTACATTCACGGGGAGGAAAAATTCTTGTCTGTCAGAAATGTGTATGCAACTTTAATCACAAAGAGAGAAAGGGGGGAAAGTCTGAGCTTGTTTTCATATTCAGCTTGGTTTAAATATATGCAGATAATAAACTTGCTGATTTACTAAACTACTTTATTAGCCAAGTTTAAGGACAAATTGTTCTAGCCACTGCAAGTACTCAGAACTATTTTAAAAAAAACCCAATGCATTTTACACTTTAAGAATTAAAAAAGTAATCAAAATAGTGGCAGGTAGAGGCAGAGGGTGGAAAGTTTGAGCTATACGGGCTCTCAGGAATGTATCCGAGCGCTCTCATCTTTCTGAGTTTGGGTAATAGTCCTTACCTACTTGCCAGGGGTGGGTAAAAGCAAGGATAAATGCCAACCTTTTAAGTACAGGCTGTTCCAGTTTTGTGGACTAATCTCTGAAGCAAGCTGTACAAAAAGGAGGAAAGGGGATAAAAGACTTCGACACTTTGTGTCTTCCAATAACAACATGCTTGAGTTTACTTTAAATTGAATGATGTCATTCCTATGGTTTTTTTTCAGCTTGATCATTAATGAAGAGCATTCTGCATTTTGTTCATTGCCATTCATATAAAACTCATTTGGAATGCTCTCTGTTTAACAAACATTAATTTAATCTCATTGCATACTTACAAGATGATAGCTATCACTCATAATTTCTCCTTGAAGACTATAAATGAGAGAGACAGTGATCCCTTGGAAAGTGGTAGTAAAACTGGCCATTTAGGCTACACACAAATCAACTGCTTAAAGCAGTTGATTTTACACTAACGCAGTGGTAGCACTTATTTTTACAGAGAGTATGAGGCCATATGTGATACAACTACATGAACACAGTGAGGGTACACAGATCATGTGTTTCCTGAAGGAAAATAATTAATATAACAGCCAACAGAAAGCAATTAATTTCGCACATATAAACTTCTATGCTTTAAAATCAGACATCTAATAAAATAAGGAAGAAAATGTTTAAAAATATTTACTTTGCCATTTCCATAAACCAAAAGAAAATACTGAAGGTTAATTTGAAATCATGTACCTGACAGTTTTAAATTCCTTTGAATTGTCTGGATTAAGGACATTCTAGATGTAGTCTGACAGACCTGAAGTGTGAGAAGTTTCATTCAGCATTATCTTATCTCCCACTAGAATTATGAAGAACAGAATATTTATTTCCTGAGACTGAAAACTCTCCATAGTCAGATGTAAAATTTAATGCAGAATTTCAGAATGAATAATGCTCATGACATCTAGACAATTCATTTGTAATGTCTTTTGAATACTTAATTGTAAGCTTGATACTAGTCATTTATATTGCTCCCAGTGTTAGGGTGTTTTGTTTTGTTTTCCCTTGCTATAGTTGCTATACATTAGGCTTTGGCATTTGAAAAGTTAGTGACAAGAAGCAATGGAATGATTTTTACAACAGGAGTGGTGGAAAGTGTGGGCTAAAGGAAGTATGGATTTATTTTAATCTATTTGGGGGAAGTAGAAGCTTTGTAGCCTGTGTTGCAAGAAACTTAATTTGTCTTATTTCTGTCTTTGAATGAAATGGGCGTTAGGGCAGTTTAGGAAGACACAGCAGTCACCCAAAATGGTCTTCCTCCTTCAGTTGACCGTCTCCATTTGTTTAGATAAGACTTCTAGGAAAACACAAACAAACAACCTCTTGATTTTAGAGTTCCTCCTGAGAATACTAAGAGCTGGCAATCATGAAGGATGCCACTTTTTCTGTGTGTATGAAAATGTAATGTGGGGCTGACTATAGTTTGCAGTCTTGAGAGCGTGCCATGGGATGCCTGAGAGTGACTTGGTCTCATGTGAACCATCTGGATATTAGCAAAGGTGCCTCTGGCTCTCCAGGCACTTGACAGTAAAGCACAAGGAGGTGTTTTCTTAGAGGACCACCAAATGCTCTCTAGGGAACCAGGTTACTCTGGACACCTCACACTAGAGGGCATCTGGGATGACTCAACAGACCTGGCTGGGCCAAATGAGGTAGAACAATTTAATTTGGCATCGGGATCTTTTACTCGAGGCAAACTTCTATTGCAGCAGCTGATGGGGAGAGGGACTGTTGCCCCTGTATACAGGCAGCCAATTTGTGGAGGCCACCTGAGATCATAGCGGGCTTCAAAACCTGATGAATGCCAGACATTCACCCTCAAAGGGAACTGACATCAAGAGAACAGGATTTTCTAACAGCAAAAGCAAGACTCCAGCTTGCCTGGAGCACCTTTCTGTTCACGGTAAACTGGTTGGGTTTGAGGAGCTTGATGCAGTTTGTGATGCTGGGACCCCTATCCTAGTCATGGGATTAGTGAATAATGAGGGCATGAAAAATAGCAAGGTGGGTAAAATTCTGTGTATAGAATGTAATGGAAATAGGTATCCATTTTCAGATATCCTCCAGAGAGTACTGCAGCAGAAAAACCTGGAGGATGTAATTTTCCTGTCCTTGCTGGAAAAGGACATGGTAATAGGAAGAAGAAAATTGTGAGATTGTCTGCAGGAACAAGCTAGGAGTTTTCGCTATTGAAACAGACATTTGTCCCCATGTTTCTTAAATAGACTTTTGCTGTCAAAATTCAAAGACAGAAGCTTAAAACCCATTAAGTAATTAGTTTGAATAACTGCCAATGTACTGTACGTTTGTTTTTAGATAATTAATTATACTTAGAATATAAAGTCAGATAATAATAATCTGCTCATGCTATTATTTAGAAACTCTTTATGGACTGAATTCCTTATGAAAAAAATTTCTGATTTAGATCATTGTAAATATCTTCCACCTTTATCTCCTAAATAGATTGTTGAATTTGTTAGGTGTCTTCCACAGACCAACTGTTTTTCTGCTGGACTTCGTAACGCTCACTTTCACACCTTACTCCCTTCACGCACATTTTGATAACTGGACTGTTAGATGTCTGTGATGTGTTAGCATTAGAGCCTTCTCTATTGGGTTAAAATACTAAATTACACAAAGCCTACCAGAATTGTTAACCAGCGGTTGATACTGGCACGGTACTCTTAATTTGTTTGATTCTTATCTGGCTACCTGTTTGATAAAGAATATATTTTAACTGCTGGATTTAACAAAATACTAGCAAATATGGCTAAAATACCCCAGGAAAAAAGTCATAGGAAGGTAACTGCCCCCAGAGTTGTTGTAATCCTGTCTCATCAGCTAAGAGTATAGTAGCATCTTTTATGGGTTTTTTGGGCTTTGAGTCAGTGCGAAGGAAAATCGGGCCTTGAAAAGACAGGGTAGAGCTGTTGGGCATAAGCATCGTGTCAGAGGTGAAGAATATCTCTGCACTGCAGTCTCTAGACAAAATTATATTCACCAAGGGTTTGTGAAGTTAGATGTGACTACTGTCTATGTAAGCCAAAGGACTTACTTGATTTCATCCGTCTGTATTAGATACCAGGATTCCTGCATATTTGTAGCATCTTTTGTACTGTTTGCAATACCTTGACTGAAATTTTTTTCCCTGTGTAAGAGCCCAAGTACGTGGTGTACTTTTTGCGCAAGCAACTTTAAGGAAACTAATTTGGCCCCTTCAAGATTTTAAATTAAAGTTCAGACTTGGTCTCAAGGAGTGTCTCTGAGCCACTTTTGTTTTTTTTTAACCTTGTTTATTTCTTTACTACCAAAAGAAACTTTGCCTTTAAACTCCAGATAAACCTATAAATGGATCAGATTTTTTCTGTCATTCTGTAAAAACAGCTGACAGTTCAGATAAATGGCAATGAAGGAGTACAGCAGTATGGCTTTGATTAAAAATAGTGATGCACTGAGAGTTTCTAGCTTTTTTTTTTTTAATTGGATTTCTAGGTCAATAATGTGATTATTGATAATTATTGTCAAAATGAACGTTTGACCCTAATTTTTATTGATCTGTCTTTTCTATATATTGAAAGCTGGTATGTAAAAATAGCACAAAGAATTTGACTCAGGCTAGACAGGGGAATTACTAAGTTCTTTTTCTATACTTAACTTGTTCCACTGAATTATGGTTTGCCCTTTTATACTCATGAGTGGCCATTTATTGACAAAAAAGGATGTTTTGTCTGTGTTTCTGAAAGTAGGATTTAGCTTTTTGTATGTGAAGATTATATAGCATTGGGGAATAAAAGCAGGTGTGGCTGGGATGCAGAAGGAGAAGAGCAAGTGGAAGATTTCAGGGCAAGGTACATTCCCTGTATGTCTATTAACTAGTCAAGTTAACAGGGGGCACTTCTATCTGCATACTGTGCGTGGAGCCTTAGGGAGGTGTGAGGATCTCTCTCTCTCTCAAGCATGAAACATTTCTGTTCCATTTATCTTCTTGGGATATGCATTTCTGTTCCATTTATCTTCTTGGGAGGAAACAATATCTGGGTTTTTACCTGCTCTTTCATTCAGGTCAGAACTGGGCTACTCGTGGCTAAACTTTGAACTTTATTTTAAACATTTTGAAAAGCAGATGAATGTTCAGGTTTTTCATATGGTACAAAGGCAGCAAATTTGATTAAAATATTTCATTAAAATATTTCTTGTTGCGATCCTAAATGCGTGTTTTGAGTGGAATGTTTTACAAAAGTTAGAGAAGTCTGAACAGTAAATCTCATCTTTTTTTTTTTTTTTTTTGAGGAAATGTGCTATAGCTGAAGGTCTGGAATATGGTGTGTCCCGTTCCCCCCCCGCCCCCCCCTTACAATAGACTTGTAATTTAAATGCTAAATCATATTTACAGTGGAATTACTGTCAATATAATTAATATTTTTTTCCATACAACTAACATGATTTTGACTTAATTTTGATGTAAATAGCAGGCTTGCGTCCAAGTTCTTGCCAATAAACTACAGTTATGTATCCCTAGAATGGTTACCGTGGCAGTTGAAATGTCTGAGACAGTGCAGTTAACATCAGAAGAGGGGCTGTGTGAAGCAACCAAAATCAGCATTAAAAAAAAAGAAATGTACGAGACTGCAATTACCGTAACATCATAACATGGAGACATTGCAATTGATATTGTAATGGCTTAGATGTCAACGGAATAAGTCAGTGAAACAACTTCAAATGAATGAATGAAGAATTTTAATGGCATCGTATTGGTTGGCTCAAGAATGATAATATTTTATGGGTACTGAATCTGCAGTTAGCTATTAAAAAGGCTGTAAAGTATGGCTGCTGTGCATAGCTACTCTTTCTCTGTGTTTGATGTTCTGGATGTTGTCAGTTTTGGGTTTGTTTGTTTGTTTTTTGAGATTGTTAACAAAAACTATTTTAAGGATAAGTACGTAATATTTACTTGGTTTTTTTATTCAAGTTCTTTACTCTGAAATGTTTTGATCCACTGAAACTAAAAGTGTGAAAACCGATATTATTAAAATAATCTTATCCACCAACTTAGGTCTCCTCAAAATTAACCAAGCCCAAGAAAGTTAAATGTGTCCAGAAGAACAACCTACCACCCCACACACGCCCACCTCTGTGTTTCTCAATGCAAGTGTCAGGAAGACAGATGGAAAATTCTTATACAACAACAGCTTATTCAATATTTTTCAAAGGCTGCTAGTGCAGAAAGGGTTGCTTTTTCTAACTTGCCCAGGCTTGCTGTTGGGACACAAAAAAAGGTTAATAAAAAAAGAAAGATAGAAACATTCAAAAGGTTGTATGCAAGTGTATTCACAAAGGAGGAGGAGTATGTACTTGCATTTCATCAAGGTGCTGCTATACTTTCCAACCCAAAGGAGTTATGTTTCACATTGTTAAATAAATAGAGTTCATCCCAGATTTCTAAAAAGCAAGCTGAGGGAAATCTCCATCAGCTGACATTCATTTTTAATGTGAGTTGTAACAAAGTAAAAGCTTAGAAACTCCAGGAAGAAGAGCATAAGTAGGATGAAAACAGCTATTTATAGATTGGTTATGTTGCATCTGTCCTAAACAGGAGAGTAAAAAACCTCACGAGGAACTCAATTTAAAAAGACCTAAGGATAGCGATGTTGTTATTAATGGGAAATCTTTAAAATGATTCTTTATTTGCTTAATAAAGTTACCTGCATGAAATAATAAAATTAGATTTCGTAAAGGTATCGGCAGTATCACATGGCATTTTGCTAACAAAATTATGCAAAACAACATAATTAAAGCTTAAGTTAAATGAATTAAGAATTAGCTGTTTGACAAACTTCATAAAGGCCATGTCAATGGCAAAACGCTGTTGACTTCCGAAGGGAGAGGTATTATGCCTGGTGGTGCTCAACATTTCCATCATTCATCTCAAAGTACATTGAAGAATCTCTGATAACTGAAAAGGGGTGAAGGCTGTACCTGTGGAGTAAAAGATCGTGTCTTGAAAAGCAAACTAGCTCTCTCTCATCAACTCGGAATGAGCACGACGGAGTCAAAACGAGGGAGTAGCTGGAGAAAGGTGATCCTTTTATTACTGCCTCTGAGTATCAGTGCAGCAATGCTGTATTCCTCCCTTTCAGGAGACTAATTTTTTAAATTATTTTTGCAAAACTGGAGACAATGCAGAAAGAAGCCATAGCGGTGGAAAGGGCCTCAGTTTAACTCAATCTCTTTAATTGCAAAATTAGTAAATGAGAGATGACTGTAACAGTTTAAAAGATGAATAATAGCAGGCAGTGAAAGTGCTTCAGTTGTTACAACCAAAGAGACAATATTTAGAAGTTAGAGTATACCTGTTTCGGCTGGAGAAACACAACTTGTTAAAGACTGCTCAACTTTTTAAAATAGCTGACACTTAACAGCTGAAATGACAGGATGGTGGAAAGAAAAACTATCTGATAAAGCAGAAGAGGTTCTGCCTTTGCTGTCTAGACAAGCTTTGGATTCCTTTCTGAAGCATTAATTCTATTTAAATAGAAGTTATTGGATTTAATTAAATTTACTTGTGATATTTAAGATCCTGTGTTCTATAGGAGAGCAGACTACAAATAATCTGAAGACGCTGTCAGCTCTGAAAGTCTCTGGAACTGTGACAGTTCTGGTGGTTATTGCACTGCTGATTAATCTCAGGTGTATATATGGACACACTGCTTGATCTACCTGAAAAAGTGAGCAAATACTAGCAGCATCTTGAGTAGGTGCAAATTCTATCTGCTTCTGTTGTGATACTTGCCTTGTTTTTTCAAAGCTGGGCTGAGGGTTTGGAATATTCCGATTCTTTATTTTGCTCAGTCCTCTCTGTCAATGGCTGCACAAGGATGTGCAAGTGTTTCCTTTGAACAGAATACTCTTCTGTCAGAAAGTTGACCACGGTATCTACTGCTTGCTTGGATCAAGGCATGAATTTTCTCCAAAAGAAAATAATTTGTCATTAGTCATTATGTCCCAGATTCTTATACATTTACAGTTATGTAGCTGCCAGGGGAATCAACATGAGCTAAGTGATCCTAACAAATGTGCTAGTGAAGGACCTCCTATTAGACATGTTAAAAGAAAAGGGAGCATTTTGATTGATCTAGGTGGAAATCAAGTTGGAGCGCAACAGTGAATGACTACCTTAAATATAAGATGAAAAAACAGAATTTAAACCCTTGAATTTTCCTGTACTTGTGATTACCTGAAAGCTCCTTTTAGCAGGTATATAATTAGTAAAGTTTTCATAACATGGAGAATGCTTGATGCAAACTAATCCTTGTCCCATCCTTTTGTCTCCAGTCGAAGTGACGTAATGCTCCAAAAGGTGAAATTTTGCCCAGAGTGTAACACATTCCTATGGCAGCTTGTGAACTGGAGAGGGCTGATGTCCTTAGTATCACAGAAGGAGACAGAGGGCAGGTCAGTGAAAATCAGGAGTGTAGGACATGTTCAGTTGTGCCTCGGTGTGCCTATTCGCTCTTTCCGGATCAGGCTGAATTCCAGGCATTTCTAACGGCCATGCTTTTCCTTATTTGCCTTGGACCTTACTGAAATCAGAACAAAACAAATGGAATACCCTGATGGCTGTTTACTCATAGAATTTTCTAGGTTGGAGGGGACCTTTAAGGTCGTCAAGTCTACCACTAAACCCTGTCCCTCAGCACCACGTCTACCCATCTTTTCAGTACCTCCAGGGATGGCGACTCCACCACTTCCTGGGCAGCCTGTTCTGATGTTTGACAACCCTTTCTGTGAAGAAATTTTTCCTAATATCCAATCTGAACCTCCCCTGGTGTGACTCGAGGCCGTTTCCTCTCATCCTATCTCTTGTTACTTGGGAGAAGAGACCGACCCTCACCTCGCTACAGCCTCTTTTTCAGGGAGTTGTAGAGAGTGGTAAGGTCTCCCCTCAGCCTCCTTTTCTCCAGGCTGAACAACCCCGGTTCCCTCAGCCGCTCCTCATAAGACTTGTTCTCTAAAATAATGTTTTATGTTCATGCTGTTGCATTTTGATACAGTTCAGCAGAGCACAGTGCTGGGTAATATGCAGCCAGACAACTGGCCTGTCTTTCCAGAGAAGACATCAGCAGGGCAGAATCAGAAGTCTTAAACTTTCTGATAAATGCAGGCTTCTGTCTAAATCTCAGGCCAAAATTTTTGTTAAAACACAAATACCGTGTGGACTTTGAAATGCCTTGGATTTTTAAAAATCTTAATGGCTCAGTGTAGTGTAAAGGACAAATAGTGTATGTGAGAGCAAAAAGTTTTACTTTTAAAAACTGAATGGAATTTTCTAAGGAAATTGAACATTTATTTGTATGACAGTGAATGTGAGTGGATCGGCTTCATTTTAATTTCAACCATACTATTTTGAAACTCCTCAGTCATTTGCAATTCTGAACTTGCTTTGCAATTATAATGGTTTGCAATTCTGAGCTTTTAGTGGCAAGCATGAAACCGTGCATATAACATAACCATAAAATTATGACCCAGTGATGTTTTAATACCCTAATATCAAATGGATGGATTTTTTAAAACTTTTTCTATGCTAACAGATTAGTCAGAACAGACTGAAGAAAATCAGATGAAGATGAAAGTTATTGCAGTGAGAGCAGAGCGTTCATATTTTAGTGACGAACAAGTACACAAAAAGCATCAGCTTAAGATTTTAATGACATCTGCAGCCGAGGAATTGTCTGTAAATAATTAAACCACCTTAGCTACCGCACGTGCAGTTTATGATCCTGCTCCTACCGAGTTTGTGGCAAAATGTCTCTGAGTTTAATAAGGTGGAAATTAGCTTGAAGTATCAACACCTTATCTAGTAACATGCTACACCTTTTTGACTTTTATGATAATGGTGCAGGGATCAAAGTTAACACTGAATTAAGCCATGTCCATCTTCTATTTTTCTCCATACTGCTAAACTAGTTTTCACGTGGAGCCGCTTAAACTGTATTTTTCTTGTGTGAAACAAGTACGGAGACAGAGTGTAGGAAGTCACATCTGCCTGTCCTGGTCCTGTTTTTCTTTAGGAGGCAAGGACCAAAAGCAGACAGAAGGAAGGGAGAAGGAAAGTGCTAAATGGATGTTAGTTCAACCAATACATTGAGTATCAAGCTATGACTTTACATACTAACCATAAAGCCTACTACTATGAGCATTGTGGAAGCTCTGAAATCCTTGCTTCACTTCCCATCTCTGCTGTAGCTCATTGATTGGCAAATGGGGCAGCAGAGGCTTTTAATTGAACTCATATGTGATGCCTCTGCTTTAAATTAGTGCCAAATGGCTGAGCTCAAGGTGGTGTGTAAATTTCTTAAGCACATCTAACTCTTCCTCAAGCTAAACTAAGGGCAAAGAGCCATTAATCTCAATAAATACTGTACGCGCCTTTTTACAAATGACAACTGATAATGAAGTTAGAAATTCTCAGCAAAGACTTTTCTTCATTGTCTGAAAAAGTGAGAATTTTTAATATGCAGGACATGAGTCTGTGTTAGTGATACTTCTGCATAGAAAATTACTAAGTATATAAATTTATTTTGTTCTTTCCTTCCCCCTTTATGACCATGATCAAACAGCAATTTCAAACAGCTCTACAAATTTGTATTAAACTGGATGTGAATCTAAACTCAAATTTTAAACCCATTGCTACACATTTATCTGCCAGCCTTTCAAAGTATCTTCTGCTTGATTTGACCTTTTCTCTGTTCTAGTTTGTTTCACGTTGAACGAAAGAATACTGTTTCCATTTTCTGCAAATGGCAAGCGGAGTCAAGTGCAAGCGCAGAAATATTTTGGCCCATGTAGAATCTATAGCACAGATGAGATTAAGCTATTCTAGTTATTAGAATGTATTACTGTCTGAACAGTGCCTCTAGTTTTTTGTAGTCCTTAAAAAACAACAAAACAAACAAAACAAACAAAAACAAAAGCCCAAAACAAAACCCCAACCCCACCCCACACTATGAAACCTTGAGTAGAGAAGTTTTCCAAGGCTAGGAAAAACCCCCAACCTGTTGAGCACCATGTGTATATAAGACTGTTTAATATTTTTAAAACATGCAAAATGTGAAATTGGAAAATGGTAATTTTACAGTTCAAAAAAACCTCTGTGCCACTATAATTTGAAAATACAAATTTTAAATTGGATTCTGAAATAACTAACAGAAGGGAACCATACGTCTTTATCTCCCTGCTAACATTTGTGCTGTTGGTTGTAGTAAGTCCTGTAATGGCAAATAGTTTTCTTCAGGTAGTATATCAGATAACTGATTATCTGAAAATGAAATTGCCATTTCAATGCAGAATTTGTATTTTGGAAATCTTTAAAGATTTTTTCATAAGAATTATGAGTATTTACATAAGCTTTTTCAGTATTCAGCAAATCAGGAAACAAGCTTTTTCTCTCCTTTTTGTAAATAAATTCTTCCCACTGTGTATTAAGTGATCTTTCTGTGTCCAGTTCTCTTTTCTTTCAAATCCAACATCCCGGAGGCTTTGCTTCTTCCCCTACAGCTTCATCCTGAAAGAAGAATGAGAATTAGGACAGTTTTAATCATTAGCTGCTAATTCTTCTTTTTTGCAGTCAGGTTCAGAGATCTTTTCCTAGTCCTGCTTGGCTCTTTGTATTGGCAGAGCTAAAAGGGCAGTTGAAAGTCCCACTCAGGAGAGTGGATCCAAGGGTTGAGTTTATTCTACAATTACCTGAGAAAAGCAGCAAGTTGAGGTTGTCAAGGAACAGTCAAAATATAAGGAAATAGATGAAATATAGGAATCACGCAGTGAACATGTTTCACTTTTTTCCCTGTGTCATGGTATATTGGGGATGAGGGGGGACCTCAAAGTCAACATGCTTTTAAGTATTACCTGTGTTATGAGTTCTTTGGTATCATTGATAGGGGAAATTTCAAAACAGGGATAAAAATGTATTTTAAGTATTTTTATAGTAAATAATTATGTCTCATTTTTTTCCCCGCCCTCTGAAAGTTCAGCGTAAAATTATTTTTTCGTGTATTTCATAGAACAAAATGATAACTTTAAACTAGAGTTCAGTGTTTAGCATCTTAAGGCAATAAGCTTGTCTCACCCTTCCAAAACACTAACGTGAGGGAGTCGGAGCTTGTGAGCTCTCACTTGTGTCAAATGTCCAAAGTCAGGGATTAAAGGAACTACTGCTGTAATGTGTACAGAAACAAGGATTTTAATTTATTTTTTATTTTAACTGGGTCTTCAGCAAATATTTTTCAAAGGACCACCTATGTAAAACATGCGTTACATGAGAAGAGTGCTGAACAAATAACACGCTTTCTGGTTAAGTCAAAGGAATAAGACTGGGCTGAGGAAAAGCCTAAATGTTAATGCCTTTATGGAAAAAGTATAGAACAAAATGAAAAGATGCGTGAACGTTACTTAGGGTCAAAACGCTTCATAGTGTTCAAAAATGGTCTTTTAATTTTTTGCTTACTTTAAAATAACTTTTTGTTTTAAGGTTAGGATTCTTTTCAATTACAAAATGTTGGTTTGAAACAAAAATCGAGGTTTTAATAATAAACTTCTTAAATGCAGCATTTTGTCACCTCCAGATGAAGCATTTCCCTTAGAAAAATATCTAAATAAATTGCTTTTGACATTTCTAAAATGTTCTCCTCTCTACCATTTTCTCTAATAGCATTAGCAAAGTATATACCTAAAAAACTGTGCCCTTTTCCTCTGAAGGCCTGCGATAACAGCTTCAAAAGTCAAAATAGCATTACAGACAAAGGAAAAAGAACATTTGAGAAATCAATCACAACACCGGAGAGCTTTATGCTCTTGTTTCCTCCTTTAGGCTTATCCATTGCTCAGTATGGTCCAGGCATGGGTGCTCGCTTCTGGCTGGGGAAAGTCAGGCAAGGTATGGTTGTCCCAGGGTCTCTCTGGCTGTAGATTTCAATGGTTATGGGGACTAATTTCACTATTTAGTTGCTGTTTTATAAGGGCAGCACTTTAAAGGTATAGTAGATAATTCTATTTCAACCCAAATTTTCTTCTGTATGAACGTGTCATATCAGAATAGCTGAGGTGGGTGAAAGAAGGGAAATTCTCTGCATCAGACACATCTGTCTCCAAGAAGCCTTACTACTGTAATCATTGCTTTTCATTGTTTGCTCCTTTGCATATCGCTTTAAGTTCTAACATTGATGCAGATCAGCATCAAAAAGTCTCCTTTTATATACGAAAAATAAGAACTGAAGTTTTATAGAACCTCCTCATTCTTGATGTATCCTTTCTGTAGATGTATCTCATTGCACAACACATGCTATAGAGATTCCAGTCGACAGTGTAGCTTATGCTGGTTTTCAGCTGATTGCATTATACTAATTTCTAACAATGCTGTTGTGTTTTGATTCTGCCTATCTAATCAGGGAAGAAGGGTTTCAGTGAAAAGAACTGCTAAGAAGACTCAGATCTATACATAGAATTTACCGAAAACTGTGACGTAGAGGTGATTGGCAAATTTTGACAGACGTTTTCTTTTGCTGAAAGCAAATGTTGTCAAAACTGGAATGGTTCATGAAAATGTTTTCTCCTGGAAATACCCACTTCAAAATGAAAAAATAGTTTAAAAAACCCTCATATTAATCTATTCAGCTTTTTTTTTTTTTCAGTAATTCAGAGGACTGTTGGATTATTTATTTTTTTTTGGTTAGGAATAGCTTCAGAGTTAACTTTTTTCAACGTCTCTTGAAACTAGACTACAATTCAGTAGGATTCAAATGAGCCTTTTCTACCAGTGCACACCATTTACTAGTGTGTTGATTCGTTACAACTTTTGATTTTATTCTAGAATGACAGACGGTTGACATGATACAATTGTCCCAGTGATTAAAGTGTTAATATATTGAAAGCATCTGACCTTAATTGTGAGCTCCACCGTTAGACCCAGGGATGTAGACTGATTTAAAGAGGCTGATCTTGCAAATGTCCCAGGTCAAAAATTACATGATTTAGGTTTTGGTCACTGGATGTAGTTTGCTATTGTTCCCACCATGCAGCTCCCTGTTGCACACACACACAGACACGCACACACTCTCCTGCCCCAAGGAAAAAGTCCCCTTGCTAAAACTGCAGATACGCACTTTTACAGCCAGAAAAATAGTTTTGGCCCCACAGCACCATCATTAAGTCCTAACTTAAAATACTGCTGAAGGTGACAAAATCTTGGCAGCTGTATTTCACTGATGGACTCACCAAACTTTACTGAATAAATAGTGCTTTAGCTGTGATTAAAAGATTGAGTGTTTTTACTTATTATTTCCAAGCTCTTTGTAAGAAATTTTTTTCTTACAGTGGTCCTTTTTTTACTGCAGCAGCTGTATTTTATGCTAACCCCAGGTAATGTAAGGTTGGGGTTTTTTTGTGCTAAGCACTGTATCAACGTGGCAAGAAAAATCTGACCCTGCTGAAGCCCATGTAAGATATTTTCCATGTAATTCAACAGAGTTAAGACTGTATCAATACTGAGAGACAGTGATGCAAAACACTTTCAATCTAAACGGACAGGGGTTGGAGAAGAAAAGGATTAAGCTATTTGCACAGAATCGCATAGCATGCTAGTGACAGAGCTAGGTTTTGTGACCTAGTTCTTTCAGTTTTCAAGCTGGAGCCCCTCATTACTAGACCATAATGCCTCCCCTGATTAGTAAAATGGTCAAAAGTGAAGAAACAGTGAGTTGTTAGGACAACTGTGTTTTGATTGATGTGGCGGTTCTGCTGTATCTTGCTTCACAATCATCTATTGCACCGAGTAAACAGGTCTGTATTTCTGCAGACCCCATAACTCTGTCAGAAAGGATGCAGAAAATATTATTGCTGAAAGCGACAACAGATTGCAATGGTGAAGGAGAGGTTTTTCTGATGAGAACATACAAGGGCCAACTTTTTGTTGTTAGTTGAAGGATACTGAGAAAATGAAAGAAAAAAGTAGGACAATGGATAATGCACGAGTCTATTTTGTACAAGGATGTATAGCATAATATTTCAACATGGAAAAAATCTTTGGGAATAATTTTTATGCAACGTTTCAGTTCCATTTTCTGCCATGTTAATTATAGTAAGTCAAAATAGACAAATGCAAACCCTTTCAAAATTCATAATTTCATCATCATACACATATCAGTATTGATAAAATTTGGTTTTATATTCTGAATATAGTTCTACTGCAGCTGCTGGAGTTTTTGGGGGGTGTGTAGGGGTTGAAGCTAGAGAGTTTGCTGTTGTACCATCTCTAGTTGAACAGCTCTAACTTTCAACAGCCATTCATTTACGCTTAGTTCGCATCCAAATTTCAGTTGTGGCCTCTTTGTAGTTCCCAGTAAGTCATTAGAACACAACCTTTATGCGTAACTGAAAGTCTGCTTTCACTTGTGACCTCTCTCCGATTTTATGTAAAATTTCACATCACATAGAGAATCTTATGACTAGGGTATCTAAATACCTACGTGAATGTAGTTTTTGTTATTTATTCCTCAGCATGACAGTTATTTATATTACAGTGATAGAAGAGAAAACTTGATTCTCTGACAGGAGAGGGCATTTTGACTGATGGATTTTGTGGCATAAGTCAATGAGTCAGTTAACTTATTATTTTTTTTTCTTGCAAGAGAGAAATAAGTTTCTTATAAAGAAGTGCACTATATGAAAATATGATACATCATTTCAAAATGGAATTAATTTTTAATCGAACCAAAATATGTAAATTCTGTCAAAGCAGAAAATTTTTTTCAGACTTGTTTTGGGTTTTTTTTCTCCGAACACTTTTGAGCTAGAAGAAATTAAAAAGTGGGAGTTATAATTATCAGTAAAACCAGAAGCATCTTTGAATTAAGATTTGTATTTTCTTCCTGAGTTGATATGTTTTTAATGGTTTTTTTGAACTAGCTTCTGATGGCAGTATCCTTTTTTTTCTATTAGTGTAACTCAAATGTCGTTTACCAAAATTTTTGAATGACTACAAAAGCCATCCTTTTTAAAGATAAAAAGGAAAACAAATAATCCATAAATATTATTTGTCTTATTCATGACAGTTTATGGGCAGTTAGCATAAAAGTTTGGTATAAACGATGGTTGGAAATTGAATTATCACCTGAGTGGATAAATGCCAAATTTGCTAAGTCTGGTATTAAGAAACACTGGAAGCAAAAAACTCTAGTTAGTAAAGACTTATTACATCGCCTACAGAAATAAATTTGAGCGAAATTCCAAGTGAAATTGGTTTAAATAAAAAAACGTAGATAAGAAAAATACTCGTACAGATTAGACTTTGAGGAATGTGTTACATGAACAGGAAGCTGTGAAAGGTGGAAAAGGTTGAAAGGAAAATATAGTGTAATGTTTGAGAAAAACAATAAAAATGGGGAAAAGAAAAAATAATATGGTCTAGTCAGACCTCATTTATACCAGGTTTTGGGGGAAAAATGGAGGTGCCTTCCTATTTGCTGACTTATTTGCTAAACCATTGTCTAAATTTGAAATTGCTAAACTGTATTTGCTGACACTGAACCAGGTAATATGAATTGTAAACGATCAATGTATTTCAGGACTGGGTTCATGTTCCTTAACAACTTCCAGGGTTTTTATTTTCAGTTTATTCCTGTTCTTTCTCTAAAAACTTAGAAACTTTTGCTCAGGAATCTACCATATAAAACATTTCAAAGAGTCTTCTATATTCAGATTGAGCAAAAGCTTCTGATCTCCAGTCGTCTAAATTAATTGCATTTTTCCCTTAAATGCTGTTGTTTTCATCTATCTTTTTAGACTTACTTAAATCATTACTTGTGAGACAACTTTAGGATAACCGTAAATATCATTTTAGAAGACCAGATTTTGGTTGGTGTGATCATATAGGGAGCTTTTCATAGTCAGATCCACACAACCTTTTAGGTACTTTCTGTTTCAAATACCTGTTCTTCGTAACAGAAGTCACTGGATAGTATTGGTGTTCTGGGCTCCTTTCCAGCAGGTGAAAAGATTGGATGCCTCCAAGTAGAATAAAGAAAAAAAAAAAAAAAGAAGGTGAACTTGGAGCTATGAAATTAGATCATAGATTTGCATGTCTCAAATGATGCTCTTTCTTGAGGTTTAGGTACTTTATGTGGCACTGTTGTCTCATTTCTTTGTTCAAGTTTCTCTGTTCTGAATCATCCCCTAGTAAATAAAAAGAGTAGGGGTTACACTTTGTTTTTATTTACTAAAATGTAAGGAAAAAAGAAAAATGGTTGATACTTTTCTTATAGTAGGTTATTGGTTGGAATACATTCTTGGGGTACGTGCACAGAATCTCGTTAGAGGAAGAAATTAAATTCAGGTCTTCTGCACTCTGGCAGAACAATTAACAGCAGAGACTACATATAGAAGATGAGTGGCTGGGTTATCTCCATACCTTCCCAGGCTTTGCTTGGATAATGGCATTGAAGCAGTAGTCAAGACTCTCGCAGAAATTTGATGTTAAAAGCAGTCACCAAAATACTTTTAGGACCCGAAGCATCAGATGAATTTTACTATGATGTTCTTGAAGAGATCTTTGCATTACAAACATATATTTTATTATTTTGTCATTATGTGAACAATTAGCATTCCCACAAGGATTTCTCCAGCAGAGCAGGTCAGGATTTGTAATGTTAGCTGGTTTTAGCTGTAGGATCTCTGTTAAAATACATTTCGCTGGTGTACTTGTATGCAAGATAACGATCCTCACTTATTGTTGAGTGCTAAAAGATTGATGAACACGCTAATCTCAAGCAGCAAAACGTGAATTTAAAGTTGAGTCTCTTGCTGCCACCTGCTGGTAAGAGTTCTTTTGTAGGGACAGACTCTAGTGAAGGCATCTATTAACAGATACGTTAGGTGGCTGTGTCTTCAAGATCTCATGTTTTCAGCAGCAACATAGGTCAGAGTTGAAGGAGGGGAAATAAGGTCGTGAATCATAGTAAATGATTGCCAAAATTATACTTACGTTAAGGCAACAATCTTTCTTACCTCATAGAGGGGAAAGGGTTCTTCTTGAGCTGCAGCCAAAACCAAATGGAAATGTAAGAAAATTATGTTTGATGTTATTACAGACTGGGATTTTTTCCAATGCCTTTTATGTATTTATTGCATATATTTCATGTAAGCATAGAATGTAAAAGAAACTTTTTATTTCAGCAGTTTGTCTTGGTAAATTCATCAGCATCTTTACAGCGATTCTGCCCTGTGCTTCGGCCCTTTCAAATAGCCAGTTTGTTCTTCAGTGGTTTGGGTGGTGGTGGTTTTTTTTTTTCATCTTTCCAGGTACAAGTAAGATGTTATGGAGGAAATCTAGATCCCACTGAAGTTTTTGGCAAATTGCCATTGACTTGAGCGGGGTGGTGGTTGCTGCTTTGCCTGCAGCTTTTGCATGGGCAGAAATGATCTTCTAATTGACAGCTGTTTTTCGCTGAGGCACCTAGGTGGCACTTAGTTTTAGTCTTGCTTTTCGATGAAATGACAAACTGGAAAGTTCACGAGCAACAGATATTTTCTGAGATAATCCATGCCCTTGATATCAAGTGGTGAATGAATGAATTGGCTTGCCCAGGTTGGGCTGCGGGCGTTCCAAGCTCTCTGCTGCGAAAAAGCAGACGTGGCAGTGAGCAGCGTATCCAGTCCCTTCCCAGAGACCAGATGGTGTATCACCTTGCCTTGTTTACCCTCTCCATCACTTTCTGAATCACCGTGTCAAAGTTTCTGGATCTAGTTTAGTTGTACAGAGAATTTTGTATCCCCTCCAAAAGGTACAACACACATTTTGAGGTGAGGAAGACAGCAGGATGGATCAGCGGCTGATGTAACTTGAAAAACTGTCACTGAAACCTGTATTAATTTATACCAGCAGAAAATACTGCCTAGCTTTAGGACAGGCTTTGAAGCAGGCTTTGATTTCCTGCTAGTATCAGGGCTAACTATTTTAGAGGCAAGAAATGGGATGAAAGTTTTCATTATTCTCACAATAGGGCGAGAGAATCGGAGTGGAGGGATCTCTGAAGGCATCAGTTCTTGCCAGTAGGGCCTTAAATGTGACCTTAAACCGACATCTATGCAGCCAACTTTTTGGGGGGGAAAAGACATCTAGTATAAATTTGAGATGTAAATCTGTCATCCTACCTTACTGTTTTATAGTCTACTATTTGCTAATTTGTCAGTGGTTGGCTTCGGGTTTAGAAACATACATGTATGTTTTTGGTGGTTTGGCAGTTTAGTAAACAGATTCTGAGTTTTTCATTACAAAGTGAAAGTGAAATGTAACAATATTATCATCGAGGATAAATCCAGTGCTGGGTCAGACTGGTCTTTTGATGGTTTTGTTTTTTGTTTGTTTGTTTTTTTAATTACTGAAAATATACTGTGTGCGTTACTGCTTTCTAGTGGAAGCTGCCATTGGCTAGGAGGAAGGGGTTATAATTTGGGGCTTGGCAGGGCACAGGCTGCTGTCTTGCGATTTCTGATCCACGCCGAGTATGAGCTGAGCAATCAGCAGCTGTGCAGGGCACAGTTAGAACAAGCTTGTGTCTGCTCGCAGGAGGCAGTGTAGACAGTGTTACCGGGTATATAAAATGAGTAAGTTGGCAGCTTTTCCTTATATCTTAACCTCTTAAACGGGAAAGGGGAGGACTGTGAAGAAGTGAAGACTCTGCATTTTGATTTTAGCATGCTGTGTGAGAAGGACGGGGTGGATTAATGTATTAAAATGATACGTAAAGGACATGCAACTGTCCTAGTATTATATAAATTTCACTACTTCAAAGCAGAAAAGGAAATAATCTCTCTGTATGCTACCTTACACATTCAACTTTCTCCAGGAGTTGGCGTACTCAAGATTTTTCTGATCTGAAGAAACCCAACCATCTCTTTAAAAGAGACATTGTCACACACAACTGCCTGACACAATCAAGCAGCATCAGTACATTATTCTGCAGAAAATTGTTATCGTTAAAGAAATTTCTTAATTCTTTGAAGTAAAAACCATACCAAAATACTTATAAATTAAGTTTCTGTAATTTTAAGTTTGAATATACTAGGGAAAACCTTTGTCTTTCACGCCAGCATCTGGTTTAATTCAGGGCTAACACCTGCTGGTCTACTACTGATGTGATTAAATTAAGTAGTTTATAAAATAGCTTAAGGCTGTCTAATTAAGCCACTTCTATGTTCAGAGAAAAGTAGCTTTTTTTCAATAGCTGTGCCTCCCTTTTAATGTTAACTTTGGAGTTGTCCCAGCAGTGAGTGCGAGCTGCAGCGTCCTGCTGGCCGGGCAGAAGAAGTTACAGCCATGGTGTGTGAATGTTAGCCTTCCCCAGCCTCATGGTGAATATGGTCATTTCTGAGATGTTCAACAATGAAACATCCAATTTTATAACAAAGCATATTTCTGGCACGGAAGCAAATATTTTCTATGCCCTTCCTCAGTATTGTGCGACAGCAAGAAGATCCAAATTTCTTTGGATCATCCCCAAATTAAGCTTCTGATGTTTTGCAGAGGAGTGTGGTTTTCTCACAGGTAGTTGGAAGGTCTCTATATATGCTTTTAAACTGTAGAACGCTTTCCGCTTCATAGCAGCATGGTTTGCATTTCTTTGGAATGCCACGTCTGACTGAAGAAGTAAATGTTCTGACGTCATGTCTCGTTTCTTCTTTGCCATTGTGCTTTGTCACCCGTTGTGTGACAGATATGGAAAATAAGATTTATCTTGTTTCTGCATCATGATTCCAGAATTAATCTTTAGGTTTCAACTGTGTTTATATGACTCTAATGAAATAGGATCTTCTCTTGTATTATCTTGATGATTAATGCTTATTGTTGAAAAAACAGATGTAACTTAATGCTAAAAGTGCAAATAGTTTCCAGACTGCAATTATGATGAATAGTTGGACCATTAATACCTTCCAAATTGAATTATGCTGTGTATGAGGTCACTGGTAATTGCTGCAACTAATATCTGCCCATATGTATCTGCCTGTTATTTTAACCTCCTCATTGTTGTGTTCAAAGACGTAATTGATGTCACAAAACAAGGTTTATTATGCTTTAGTAACTATTATTAATTATTGGGAATATTGTTTGCATTATAATAACATCCAGCTGTCTGTATTGAAAACTGGACCTGTTTATAAAATGCATTCTATAGACCAGGGAGAAAGCTGTAGTACTCCTCGCTATTCTTCAGTGGTGCAATTATTAAAACTATATAACTATTTTTTTTAAAGTACGGTATAGAGGTTGGAGAGAAGCTTTGTCAGCTCTGTGGTTTTGAACCATGCATAACCATACACTCCTGTTAATGATCTGCCCGGGTGTCTTGTCAAGGGACTTTTAACTGTCAGCAGTAAACACTCCTGGCTGGACATATGATTAATAGTACTGTGAGCGCAGCACTGAAACTAATTGCAGTGGTTTTCTTCTGTCCAACCTGGTGGACACCTGACTGCTCCATCCCTGTGTTTCCAGCTGTTCAGGAAACAATCTTCAAGTCTGGGAGGAACCAAGCAGTTCAGACCCAGGGTTTTTTTGCAGTTCCCTTGGTGGTATTGCATACTGTAGCTCCTTTCCTAAAATCGTTGTGGTCATTCTTTTGAATACACCCTTAAAAGCTTATTATGCAATGCAAGCAAATAGAAACAAAATCACAGCAGATAAAGAGAACCAAGGCAGTTCATTTATCTCTATTTTTGTTATTGCTAATTATGAAGCACTTCAGGCAGGAAATTCCATGTATTTTAACTTAATGGCATATTTCAACCAGGTAGGTATGTTCTATTGAAAATATTCTGCTCACTAAATGAAATTTGTTCGTTAAAAGAAATATACGATTTGTTACAATTGGGAGCCTTTCATAGTTTGAAATTCCAGCAGTTTTGGAATGATGGCAATAATGGTATTAGCTTATAAAATTTCTGGTTCGTAGAAAAGTTTGAGGTATTTTTAGAAAGCGAAGACTCCAACTTAAATCTCACATTGAAAAATACAGTAGGAATAAATTAAAACAATGGATTTTAATATTTTTATGTATTTGTTTTATGAATATATTCTTGCCAAACAGAGCTGTGTCTTAGAGCCGTGCATCCCACAGGAACAATTCATGAGTTCGTGTCTCTAGGCCAGTTTGTCGTCCTCCTTTAAGATGAGAAGCAATGGGTAGCCTTCCCCCCCCATGTAATTAGTTTTGTATTTTTAAACAGAAACAATTACACTATGTTTCATTAACATTTCTGTTAACAAAAACAACTGGGAAAATAAACATCTGCTTTGTTTAGCACAGCTCAAAGTTCCGTAAAGTGTGCAAGAGGTTGTGAGTGAATATGAACAAATAAGCGCCTTGTCAGGGTGATGAATTAATGTGTTCGGAAGAAAGAAAACAGCTAGAAATTTGCTTAAATATTTTAATGAGCATATTCAGAATGGTGCTATTTACACAAAGAATTCCATTTTCCAAAACCAGCTCCACTGATTTTATGAATCTGGTTTGGGTGAATAAGGCTTGTCTGATCAACTCTTAAGGGAAACTTTGACCAATGGATAGAAGAAGAAAAAAAAAAAATCCAATTTAAACGAAGAGCTGAATATTTTAGAGACATTATCTTTCTAATTTCCACGGTGTGCCTTTTCTTTTTTAGTCTACTGCTTTGAAAGGCAAGGGCTCATGACTTTTATCCTTCCTAAAATATCTCAAGGCAGCAAACCAGCATAAAATATATCTTCTGCATATGTGTGCACTCAGTCTCTAAGACAGTATTAGTACAGTTGCTAAAGGAATAATAACTTAAATAATTATCTGACACTAATTAGTGCTGCTTACAGAACCCTGTGAATAGCAGTCTGTTGACTGGAATGGTTTATTTACAGATAGTGTGATGTATTTTTCTTGCAATGTTTCCAAATTTTGCCTGCCTGTCATAGTATAACTGAAATATCAATGAAATGAAGTGAAAGATCACTTGCTCTGTGTGGAAGCCAGTTGTCTAAGATCCGTGGGTTTTTGAAAACCTGATATAACTTAGCTTTGAACTACAGGTTACTAGACTGCAAATTTAATGAATAATTGAGAGGAATTATTATTTCATGCTTAACGTCCCTGCTAAGAATGTACTTCCAGTTCGGTATTTGGTTTGAATGGCAATGCATGTCAAGAGAAAACATTTACTTAATTGCTATACTGAGGCATCACTCACTCAGGTTTTAAAGAAAAAAAACAAATCAGCTAGAAGTAGGTATTAAGTAGAAAATCACATCTGGTTCTCTCATTCTTAACCTGGGCTTCCTAATGTGTAATTTCTGTCCTCCAAAGTGTTTGTATACAGACTTCAAAGGGATTTTTAAACTGTCAGTATACTATAAAGATAAAGGTATTGTGGATGGATTTGTCAGGCAGCCCACAGGCTGACATCCCACCCCAACAGCTGCTCCTTTATTAACAAAAGTTACAGAAACTTCCTTTCCTACCTGAACTGCAAATGATAAACAGACAGAGAGTAGGGTAAAAATATCCCTATTGTAGGCTGAAATGCACGAGGACAAATTTGTAGATAACATAATTCATCGCTTTCACTGCAGTTCTGGGAAGAAAACCTTGACCTATGGCAGCCCTATCAGATGAAGTCCTTGACTTGTGTTTGCACAAACTCCAGAAGCTGTATATAAATATTAGTATTTATAAGGTCTGAATGGTAAGGAAGAGATTAACTGAAGTGCTAATCCAGTCAATAATTAAGGAACAAAAGGAAAGGAATGTGCCTAGTTTAGAGCATGAAAGTGCTAGTAGACATGAAGGAGCATAAGATTGCCCAGAAGATGATGATAAAGAGCACCCGAGGCCTGGTGGAAATGAGGGTATCAATGACTTGGCAGGACCCATGAATTTCAGCAGTCTGGGACTTTGATCTGTGGATGTGCTCTTAAGAAGTGATGAGAGCCTGTGTATGTGGGTTATTCTTCAAATAGATGACCTATTGATGGTTAGGAAAATAGAGTTGAGGCTGGCTGAGAAGGCAAAATACGATTCTAATAGAAGGTCACACTGCAGTGGGAGCCCGAGGATCAATTTCTGCCTCGGTTGTGCTTCTCTCATAACCCTGGGTAAATCACGTAATGGAATTTATGATGTACTGATCCTGCCATGAAACAGATGTTTTACTTCCCTGCTTCACAGGGTGTTATAAAGCTGGAAACATCTGATCAGTTAAGAATGGTATGGTGATAAGGGCTATATAAATTCTGGAGATAAAGATGTGCAGGGCAGGACTCCAGCTTTGATGAATCCAAAATACTAGAACCTGAGAAGTTACAACGGTGATTTCATTTGATGGTCATGAACTGCATACGTCTGCAGACTACTTGAAGAGGAAATATTGAATGAATGGAAATTGGCAAATAAGCTATTTTGGGTTCTGAAATATCATTGGTCTTAAGGAAGATATTAATTAAAAGTACTGATTTCCCAAAACGAGGCCATGTGGTGCTTGAATGCCCTGCACAGTCAATGTCTGAGGGATGAAGCTGTTCTAGGTTTTCTAAACCACCATTCACAATATAAGAGCCAGATCTATTACCAGATCTGATAATGGAATGGGGGAAAAAAAAAAAAATCAATAATCTCACAGTCCCAAAAGACGGATTCTCGGAGTACGTGATATATTTTCTGTTGCAGCACAACATATGGCTATACCTGGCACCATTTCCTCAAAGACATCCCATATGCTTGCAATCTGTAAGTTGTTTGCAAAAAGCTTTACTGATTCATCCCAAGTATGTAATCAGATGGGAAAAATAATAAAGAAGTGATCTGAGGTTATTACAGGTTAGTTTTTTATTTCTGAGTATTGAATTTCATAAAATCAGAGTAACATTTTTCTACAGATGAGAAAGAAGCCGTGCTAAGTACCTGGGTGTCGCAGGCAGGCAAATCACAAAATCAATTATCTGACAAATTTTACTTCAGAAATTGTGATGTTGAAAAAAAGCATTAAGCAGATACAGACATTTTTTGCATGTTGAAGGGTATTTCTCAGACATTATTCACAGGTTTTTTTGAATCTCCCTGATGGACATTTCTTGACGTTTTGCCTTACTTGGGAAGAAGGATATAGGATGAATGAGTTCCTATTTTAACAGTCACTGCTGGGATTTGATGATAGTAACCTAGACTTTCTCCCATAGTATGGGAGATGATGTATCTGTGATAAGTTGAAAGGAGGGAAACAGCTCTGCCTACACTCTGGGAAAGAAATATAAAGAGGTTAGAAATCTACTGGGCTTTTAGAACTAACACAAGTCCAGAGGTAAGACCTTGACACATATCTTTTGTCTTTTCGTAGACACACCAAATTATTTTGGTCTCTTGAGATTCCGATGGAATTGAAGTTGGGATCCATAGTGAAACTTTGCAAGGGAATGCTCCCTGAAACTCTGTCTTGGGGGGACTGCAGTGAATAACTCTGCTACGGGCGATCTATAGGCTTTTACTGTATTATCATGAACACGCCATGCACTAAGGTGATACGTGTTGGGAATAACTACAAAAAAGAGGACTTGGAAATTCTGGCCCAGTCTTGAACATTTTCTTGTTTTGAAACCAAAATCCTATTATTATTACATGAAAAATGACATACTAACTCTTTAAACCAAAATCCTATTATTATTACATGAAAAATGACATACTAACTCTTTAGTTAGCTTGTTCATTGCCAGCAAGAGATCTTCTCTTCCTGTTGATGACAACCATGGCTTTTTAAAAAAAATTACTTATAAAACAAACTCTTTTCCAAAACTTTCCTTGCTTACTGATAATTTGTGATCCTGGAGATGAGAAAGCTTTTTCCGGCACAAGATCAGACTCTGATAGGATTTAAAAGTTAGGGAAGTGTTGCTGAAGCAATGCTTCCTGCAAGCAGAGAGCCTTTGGCCACTGTGAGTGAGATTTTGGTTGGTGCAAGGTCCTCTGGAAAGGTCTGGCTCTCAGTCCAGATTCAATACCACTGCAGAGTTTGGCTCCCACTTACCATAGCTCATACGTTACTGTAGTTTATATAGATTAATTCAATTACATGAGCATCTTGGGAGCCTATTAGAGGCTTTTTCTCCTCTGCTGTCAGAGTGAGAAAGGGGTTTTGCTGGCAATATAGCATTTTTTAGGTTGCATATATACAGACTGTTAAATCCACAGCAAAGACACTATGGTAAATGTGCATCTATGTAATACTGAAGACTGTGAGGATAAGCAGATAAGGTTTTAATCATGGTGCAGACCAAACAAACCAGAGGAGTCAAGGTTTTTCTTTAGCTTAAGTGAGCTAAGTGATGCCCGGAGTGAATCTGTGCTGACATGGGGTATTTAAAACGTTCCTTCAAAAGCAAACATTGAATGCCTGACAGTGTAAAGGTTCTAACAAAACATTAGTGGTAGCAAAATCATGAGCACACAAGAAAGAAATATTTGAACTCCTCAATGCGGGGAGAGGAATGTGCGTTGCTGGTCTGGCATTAACTCTGCTTTGAAGCTTGGGATACCTGGGCTTTGGTAGAGTTGTCAACAACTTCAAGCATAGTCTAAAATGGCTGTCTTAAGCCAGGAGATAATAGTGTTTCTGTTCACGTGTTGGCTGTCCTTTCTGTTTGGGAGGTTTTTGTTTAGAGATTGCATGTTCTTTTGATTAGGGACCCACTTTACTCTGCATCAGGGATTCATACGTGGCCCAGGGGTGACTAGGTCAAAATCAAAAGGAATTGAAACAAGACATTACAAAATGAAATATGTATAAGGATGAAAGAAATGAGACATGATCACAAAAGGTTATAAAGGTAATCATTGTCAGCCCCAACATCAGCTGAAAAGGGAAAATAAGGACGGATGGTGTTTCCTTTAACCCAAATGTTGTTGAACCATAAATAGATTTTGGTTAAGCTGTAAGCAAGAGAGCACAAGTGAAAAAGTTTAGTTTCTCTTTCTGCATGCTTGAAATGTCATGGAAAAACCCAAAAGAATTAGACATGGGAGCCTGAGCTGATGGTATCAGTGCATTCACAGCAGTTCTGGTCCTCAAGTTTCTAAAGCTGACCTATGAACACCCAGAGATAGAGCAAAACATGAAGATGATCTGCTCAGAATCACTCAGAATATGTTCTGCTTCAGTCTGTGAATACACACTGCCGGCAGCTGCAACACTTGCACGGCGCTTTGGCAGGTTTTTTAATTTAACTGGGCTAACGCGCATATTAATGTTCATTTTTGTTCTCTGTTACCTTACAAATCCAATGGCTCCCTCTGTCTTAGAGGAAGCATGCTTTGGGCCCAACAGAGAGATTATTTTCTTACCAGACCTTAAAAAAAGTAAAATAAATCCTCTTTTAGTCTTTTCTATCCATTCTATCACCTTTGGACACTTATGTACTCAATTTCTTGTTTAATCAGCCAGTCTCACTTTCTCTAATATTTATTGTTCTTTAATTAAATGGACTTTTTCTTCTCTCTGCTGCATCATGAGCAGACTTTGATGAACAACCCACACTGTTTCAGTTTTAAGTTTCTCTAAAAGTTGTGATAGTTCAGTTATGCTCCTGTCCCAACAAGCACGCTTTTATACGCAGAAAAGCACGTGTTCTTTACCATAGTCTCATTATTTTTAGGGGCTTCAAGCCATATTTTTTGTAGAGGAATCTGACCATCTGTCTGGTGCTATTGTAAGAAGTGCAGTAACTTAGTGGTGGATTCTGGTCCTAAAGTGAATAGAAAGACATAAACAAGTCCTGGGTAAGGATGTGCACAGTGCTTGTAAAGGCACCTTTCAGTTGAAAAAGCAAATTATGTGCCTCAGAACAAGTTATTAGAAATGTGCAAATACCCTGGAAATGTGACTATGGATATGTTTGAATAAATATCTTCTCTTCTGAATTGTAGCTTCCTTTATGGAAGACAAGAAGTAGATGCAGCTGTCCTGGTGGTGTTCTTGCACTGAAGTTTTTTTGGAGACCAAGAAAATTATGTATCTGCATGACATGATTAGAATTGTGTTCACAAAACATGACATCTCACCTTACAAAAAAAGAAAATCAATGCAGAACAAGTGCTGATTAGATTTTTTTTTTTTGCCAGCATTGCACTTTTTAAACTAAAATGGATGTGCAAGGTGAAGCACAGTGTGTAAACTACATTCTTACAGTTTTGCTCTGAGAGGATGAACAAACAAAGAATTTGCAATTTTTTTTTTATCTTGCAAAGTCACATTTTTACCACACCTCATATAAATAGATAGTATTTATTTTGCTATTGCTTGGAAGAGAGTTTTGGCAAGAAGAAGAGTTTAGATCTGCATTTTTAGAAGTTCATGGACTAAGCAGTAAATTTTTCTTTGATTCCAAGACAGACCATGGTTCACCCTTTCCTGTTTACATAAGTAGATGCTCTACCTTTTGAAAGCAGAATGTGAATGACTTGTTGCTGAATGGCATTTGGTTTGTTTGTTTTCGTGTCCAAAACAAAAAGTAAATTATTTATTTGCAAATGTTCTTCAGTTTGTTTTAAAGAACATGGCTTGTTTCAAAAAGGATATAAGAGATGCGCTTATTAAAAATTCAGAACTTCTCAGAAAACTTGTCTTGGGTATCTCAGACCTGCTTAATGCTCCTAAACACATAATTTTTTTTACTAATTAAGTCCCTGGATGACTAAGCATTTGTCTCTGGGGGATGCTCAGGACTGTTTTAATTTTAAGTAGCTTCCCCAGCTGATTTCTGCTGCGATCCAAAAGTAAATTGTGCTTATTTTACCAGATCCATGAGCTGTTCTTGGGGTGCAGCCCTACCGCACAGCTATCACACGGAGCACATAATGAGTGCTCAGTGAACCAGCAGAGAGACTGTGAAAAAACTAGTTATGATCGTAATGGCATTAATTGAGAAGTAATGAAATATTGGAGCCGATCAGTTTAGCCACTGTCTGCCACTGTCTACAACTGGTATCATTTCCTACATGGTGATGTATAATTTCATGTGTGATAAATGAGCATCCTTTCTAAATTCAGACAATAGTTATAATTAGTATAGCAATTATAGCCTGGCACATTTAACTCTTGTGAACAGCTTTACGTGCCTATGCAGATGTGTAAGAGTGGAAAAAAATAGGAAAGTAAAATACAGGTGTTTTGTGGAAGCAATGAAGTTTCACAAAATGTTCCTTTCAGCTTTTTGGGATGCTAGTCGTGAATGATGTAGCTTTACTTTTTCCTCTAGAAATGAGCAAGAAAATGTGTAAAACCACCCATTCCCTGACTGTAATTGATACTTTGTAACCATGTACTGTAGAATAAGACTTACCGTTACAGGAGTACTAATCGTTGTCAATCAGTAATACTAATCAGTAATGACTTTCCATAAATCTCACCAAGAGCAATCGTACTGCTCTAGCTTGGGACCTGTTATAAAAAATTGCCTGGGCTATCTAATCTCTGTGCTAGACAGAGCTGAAAATGCTGGCTCAAATTAGTTTGTGATAGAAGCAGATATCTCCATTTTGACATGCCTGAGCTTGAAAAGATCTCCTTTAGCAGAAAATTGGGTAAAAGCTTAGTACGTCTTAATCCCAAATTTGAGATTTCATTTAAAAGTTTATAAGGACAATTTCTATATTTATATTTAATTTTATCTAAAGCTGCAGGAACTCTATCACCAGGAAGCTGAGCTTTACCCTTCTCCTTCCCTATTCTTCTGCTAAGGAGCATCTCAAAGTTGACCAGAAAAAAAAAAAAGTCCAGGCTGGGCACTTTCCATTTATCTGCTGTGTTGGGTTTTGTGTTGGCTGAGGACCCTGAATGGAAAGGAGTCCATCAAGTCATCTCCTGTGTATCAGTGTGTGCCACTCTGATGATTCTTCCAGCACTATATGCTCATAGGCTTTCTCCATACAATTTTTAAGTGATTGAAGTGACAAAGCTTTTGCGTTTTCCTTTGGGAAACTCTTACGCAGTTTTTCCTGATACTGTGCTTAAGTTTTTCTTTAAGCTGTCTTTATGCCATTGCTGAAGTGTATAACCCTTGTTTCCCTGGGCAATTTCTGTCTGGGTTTTCTCTTTATATGCTTGAAATCCTTCTGAATAGCATTATTATTCTCGTTCTTTATTGCCTTTTTTAATCCTGTGTATATTTCGTTAGGTCCATTGTGGTATTTGTTTTTTCCTGTTTAAATCCTTCCAAGCCAGCTGATACCTTTCTAGAACTGGGATGTTGAGAGCAGTACGCGGAGAGGAAACCTACCTGTCAGTGTTTCTGGTATGAAATGACCCTGTTTATACTCCTCACAATTGAAAACTCACCTGACATTGCAATTATTATTTCTTCTTCTTCAAGGTGCTTTTAAAACACCTCCCTTTAAACACAGGCATGTTTGGGTTCCCTTGTAACGTCTGACTTTATGGCTTCTCAAGGATGGTCCTGGAATTAAATTATCCCCAGCCTAGTGTAGGATGACTATAGCTATGCTTATAACATCCATTTTATAGTGCTTATGTAAAATCTCTTACTGTTCCTTGGCTTCTGTCTGCAGGGACCAAACTCTCGGAGGCTGCCTAATGTTGCAGTGACACCTGGTCTGTCATTTATAGAACCTAGGGCTTTGCTTTTTAAAGGGGTGAGTGCTCGAGATGTGATTAAGAAGATTTCTTTTCCCAGTTGGGTCTTCCAGTAACTTCAAAACAACTAGATATGTTTTGGGGAACAGGGATAAGGGAAGAAAATATGTTAGACGGCATATTTTCTCAGCAGGCTTCATTTTTGTAACATTAGTTTTAAAACCTACACTTTCTAAAACTTCCAGGGGCTGATAATTTGAAAGAACATTAATATTCATCTAAGAGGAAAGGGTTCTGCTTTCAGCTGTCTGTTAGTTTAGAGTCGGTCTCAATTGGCTTTTTTTGGTGTACAGAGAGCTTTGGCAACACCAGCACTCTCCCAGTGTCTCAAGCAGTGTCACAGAGTTCAGTAATTCCAAACCGGAATTTGATGCAAACCCCAAACTTAATAAAAGTTTAAATGCACTTGCAAAAAGCTACATTCCAGAGAAAGGGCAAACCATTGTACGCTATCCTCATTTAAATGTCTTACAGTAATTAGCATTTCCATATTTATAGTTATTAAAGCATCTCCTGTTATTAAATAAACTGTAATATTTTGATTCTACCTCTTGGGTTTTTTGATGCTTTCTAAGCAGCATGCTGCAATTTGACTTCAGATTAAATTGTAAAAGCCAACTTTAATCTAGTTTGGAGCAGCTTTTTTCCCCCAAGTTTGAGCTACCTGTTTAATTTTCTTTTCTTCAGACAAAAACATTATTAAATTCTTCAGTTTTCTTTCCTTCTTAAGGCCTAATACTGATTTTTACTGAGCCTTGGAAGGGGGGCGGGGGGGAATAGTATGTTAAAATCTTAACAATGAAAATTTATGATTGTTTATTTTTATTTCCTGGTCTGTAGTCAGTATATTTTTCCACACTCTGGCTTCCTGTGAGTGTTCTAAGAAAATTTTGGGGCCTCTTCATGTTTAATATGCAAAGACCTACCTACCTTTATAGAGTGCCTTCAAACGTTTGTCTTCTGTTTCCTGTCGTTCTAATTTATAATCAAATGTTTAATGTCACTGTATTGTAATTACGGCTGGTTGAGAACTTTGTAACTGAGTTGATATAAGGGTGTTTTTAATATGTTTGTTCCTGTTGAAACTATTAATTGAAACCTGTTGATATAAATACTTTTCCTGAAAGCCAGAAAAGCAGAGGAGCTACTTTCCCTATACATGTGTACACGCAGCTGGATTACCTGTAATTCACATCTGTATCAGTCTTTAACTTCAAGTGACTAATTAACACTAGATTATTTAAAAGGAACGTATTTACTATATAGGTGTCGGTCCATTTCTGCCTGATTATTTTCAAAATATCAATGAAACTTAAAGAATATTTAAGATATAAAGTATATCGTCATCAAATGTTTGAGCTTTAGTATTATATCTTCTTTGGCTTCCCAAGTTAATATTTTTAACATTTTAAGATCCTAAATTCAGTTTGGGGAGAGAAAGTGTGTAGAAGTTAATCTATATAATATCTCAAAGTCTGCTACAGACAAATTGTAGCTTTCAAAACCTCCTTTTTACTGAAAGAGCAATGTTATGCATGTTTCTTTGTCAGCCATGAGTACATGGATACAATTGAGGCATGCACTAGAAAATAGAGTATCTATATTTTGGAATAGAATGGACATTAAAGAAATTAAATCGTTAGAAGTTGTATTTACACATTAAGGATTGCATTATTGCAATTTTTTATTTTGTCTTGAGATCATAAGGGCGTGGATAATACAAAGATACTTCCATTAACTGTATGCTACCTATTTTTATTTCAAATAGCGCCAAAGCAAAGATGTATTGAAATTCTTAAAATTAGTGAGTGTCACTTTTAAATAATAGGTTGGAATTTGATAGCTGAATTACCTTATTTACAGAAAATAGGCAAACTCACTTTAAAGGAAGAAAATGCATGATTTGTTAGACGAAATGTTTTCTCAAAATATCCCTTACTCTAACGAATGCTTCTCATGCATCTCTCTCATTTCAGTCCAAGAAAAGTGTTCCCCTTATTTTTACCAGGCTCTGGCACAACACAGTTGAGTGCCTATAATTCCAGCCTGCTCTGCAGGGGTGGACCTTTCCTCATTTCGTCACAGGCGGTGACATTGGAAACACTCTTTTGCTGTGAGGGTGACCGAGCACTGGCACAGGGTGCTCAGGAATGTGATGGAGTCTCCACCCTTGGAGCTGTTAAAAAATTGCCTTAATGGGGTCCTGGGCAATGGGCTTGAGCAAGGGGGGGGGGACAGGATGACCTCTAGAGGGCCCTTCCAACCTCAACCATTCTCTGGTCTTTCTGGAGAACAGTTTTACTTTGCATTGTTTCAACTTGACCAGTAAGGAAAAGTTAGAAATTGCTTCGCTGTCCTATGGTTTAGGTATCCAACAGGACTTTTCTGTAGGTCTGTTTTTCAGCCATCATCATCATCTATGTGCCTGATCACTTGTTCTCTTGTTGGCCTTGATTTCAACACTGCTGTTTGCCTTGAGGCCCACAATAAAGCAGTTAGGTAATTTGTATCACCACAGACCTCTGGTAAGACCAATGCGTCATCTCGTGTAATAGCTAACTGCATTTTGGAGATTTAGTTAAAATACATTGGTTTATACCAGCTAGATAGTAGTTGTTTCACCCAGCTCATTAAAACAGTTAATATAGGAAAGAGGAAATAAGATATTATTCCTTGCCTGCTCCTCTTCCGTAAAGTTTCTACCAAAAAAAGCTTTGGCTGATGTCACCTCTATAATACGGCACATCTCTTACTATTTCTCTTTTCCAAATCAAGGCTATTTACTAGGCTTAAATGTCAGTGGTTTCTAGTCTCAGAAAAAGAATGTTTCTCTATAAACTAAGGTAATGGACATTTTCTCTTTCCTGACATTATGACAGCAGGATTGATTCATGTCACACCAAGAAAGAAACTCTAAACGTAAGCAATTAACAATGGATTTCAGGGTGCTGCTCTGTGAGCAGTGTTAAAAGTATAAATGAACAATTGCAAAAGGGAAACCTAATCTAATATACCTAGTGGATCAGTGCCTCGGGCCTACGGTGAATTTTCAGAGCAATACGATCATGACTTTTATGACCCTACACTTCATAACAAGATTAGAAATAGACTATTTGTTACTGTCTAGAAATTGAGAAAGGTTGGCAAGATCAGTGTGCAGTTAACCTCATATATTTAAGAACCTGACCTATGGAAAACATTGTGTTTTTGACAGAAGAATACTGAAGACCTAAATTTGATTTATACGTAGGTTTTTTTTATTGGGAAGCTGCAGTCACTGAGAAAGTATTATTGTTAACACGTGTAGTGATAAATAGTAGTGTTGCTGTAGGCTTTGTTTTCTGAACCTGTAATAGGGTGAAATTTGTAGATGGAGATACAATCTTTTATTAGGTAAGCTGGCAAGGCTGGAGACAAGCTTTGAGGTTCGGGAGCTTCTATCTGGTTTAACAGTAAGCAATTAAACAATAAAAACTAAAAGTAGATAGTGCATTTTAAATTAATTATGCTAAACAGACCACCTGAAAGAAAAAGGTTTCTGGACTCCCTGGATCTAAGTTAGCAAACTGCTGTGAGTTCAGCAAAAGGGAGATGGGGTATGATGCAGTCATTTGAATAAATATACAAGCACGTGGGTATCAAGGGCTAGCAACTGTGAAAAAAGATTGCGTGTTTTGTTGAGGATAAGATGTGAAAATGGCTGATGGTTAACCATTATATAACTTAACAATACCTTTTAAAGCTCTACAATATTTTCTTTTTATAGGTTTCTCCCTCCTGGCAGGTGAAAGGGAATTATCTAAATTTATTTCATTTATGTTTCCTAGCAGCTTCCTTATCTGTCCTACGGACTTGCTTTTGAATTCTGCTAAATCTCTTAAACTGTGAAATCTTTTACCTCTGATGAGATCTGTTTTGCTGGCTGTTTAGGGAAATGGTTTTAGCTACCGTCCTCTCATAACTCCTGACTTCAAATACCATCTGCTCTTCTGCTTCCTGAGCGCAATGGCTGTCTTATAGCCAACATCAGAGAGCTAATACCAAGAGAATGGGGGACAATACTAAGGTCTCCACAAAACCAAGAAGCACAAAATGCCTGCCTTATACCAGGAGGAGGTGAACCCCCAGAAGAACTGGAACAGGCTGCCCAGGGAAGTGCTCGAGTCACCATCCCTGGAGGTATTTAAAAGCCATGTAGATGCTGAGGGACATGGTTTAGTGGTAATTTGACAGTGCTGGATTAATGGTTGGACTCGATCTTAAAGGTCTTGCCCAACCAAAAAGATTCTGTGGTTTGAAGAAGAGGAGGGGAGGGGGGATGTGTCTGATGCACAGGAGGTGAAGGCACCCACTGCCCTGTGTCAGGTGGGACATACTACGAAGCTCAAAGCTGACCTGCTAGCTGGTGAGGACCACTGGCATCAGGTCTTCCCTTCCCTAGCCACTGCACAGGCTGACTGCTCAACAGTTTATTGCCAAGAAACATGCTGTTTACATTAGGTAGAGCAGGAGAGAAGTGGCATCTGGGTTGCAAACAGGACAGTTGTAAAGCTTGCTTCCCTCCTATAGTTTTGGTCCCTCCCACCTCCTGCTATGATGTGGTTTAAAAGTGGCAAATGCTGTCAGGCAGGAAAGGACTATACTCTTCTGTCACCTCGAAGAGCTGAAAATATTGCCAACTATGCACAAGCACACTTTGTTATCCCAAATAAAGATGGAGGTGTCCTACTGCATGATTGAGATTCATGTAGAAAGAAACAGGGAGCTCACTGATGTCAAGCAATGAAGGAAAAATCAGACATAAGCTCTGCTAGCTTTATTGTAGAAGAGAAAGATAACTCTTGGGGACTAAATACCATCTATGCAGGATTTGTCGTTATAATTCAGTTAGTAATTCCTGTTCTTTTTTTCTCTGCTCAGTGTAACAGGACCTTCCTGTAGCGTATATGTGTGTGTGATTAAGTGGGGTGGCCTCTTCAGGTGTTCTAAAACTTTACCTAAGAACTGGTTGAGCTTAGTCCTCCTGTGTTGGTTGGCTGTTCAAGTCGAAATGCTCTGGACCTCTGGAGTCAGTGTATGTTTGAAGCTTCAGCTGGAATTTTGAAGGCTGCTTACCTCCTACGTGCTTTTCAGGCAGTGTAAGGGAGAACTTAAAATACAGAGAGGAGAGAGGATAATTGCACGTACCCACGTAAAAGGTACAAATATTGAGTTGTCTCATTTTTTGCCAACTGCTCTGCGAACTTGTAATGATTTCTTGAGCACAATGAGTAAACAGAGCTGGGTGAAAACAATAGGCATAGCTTTTCCTACAAAATATTTTCATGCAAATACCTAAGAAAGTGGCGAGTAATTTGCACAATGCTCTGATGGACGCAGATGCTTTTAGTACTTTAAAAGCTTGAAGTTGATAATTAAACACGAGGCAAATATGCTGTAATATTTTAAGGTAGTCACTGGATTATCCTTTTATCTTCATGTGCCCCAGAGTTGCTGGAGCTCAATCAGAATGTATTCATGCTGTTTGCAAGAAATATACTCCTCTCCCTCTTTCTGAGAAAGCATGAGGGTGCAATCATATCTGGAAAAAGTGAGGAGCTGGGGATATGTAGGGATTGGTGTGTGCGATAACGTGGAGCATCTTTAAATCTGCAAATAACGTTTTGACTAAGAAGTATGGGAAAAGGCTTAGGTTTAAATGTGAAAATAACCATATATATTATGACAGTTCATACACCATAGTGCTCGTAACAAACATTTTTCTTGATAGCTGTGAAACATTATCCCCATGGAAAAATAGAATATGCAGCTCAGTGGGAAATATGCCTTAATAAAACTAAAACATAAATGTGTCTTATTACACACTTTACCGAGTACATAATTTTCACTCTAATTCTGAAGCCGCAAGATTACTAGATAAAACAGTTTCTTAAAGCATCTTGACTACTGTGCAAGTACACCAATATAAAATGGCAGAAATACTGTTTGTTCTTAATAGCTAATATGAATATTGAAGTGTTCAAATTGCATGTACCAGGGTTAAGCTAATGTGAATTGACTTAGTGGTGTTCTTTTCAGGGTTCGTACATGAATAATAGATTTTTATTAAGAATAAGCATCCTTTAAAATAAAAAAAAAACAATAGAGAGTTCTGGGTGTGAAAGAGTTTACTAGCAAAGACAATTGGAAATGGTCTGTCTGCACATTTATTCTCACTTCTCTTAAGAGCTGTGGATTGTAGCGGGGAAGGAAATTTTACCAAATAAATTACACTTCTCTTAAGAGCTGTGGATTGTAGTGGGGAAGGAAATTTTACCAAATTAAAAAAAGAAATTAACGAGGTTTATAAATATGAAGCTCTAGAGAAATGTACTGCAACATTGGTTTCCAAAAGCAGGCAGATGTTGGTTGAGGTTAAACCAGATTTATTTTTAAGCTTCTATCAATGCTTTTTGTCAAACAAGTGAAAGAGAGAAAGACAAAGAGGGTAGCTGGTGGTTAAGGCTCTTGCCAGGATGCCCTGTTTTGATTCAGGAGAAACAAGAAGCTGAAGTACCTCTCCCACATCTCAAATGGTTACTTAAAGCATCAGACTGTCTGCTCTTTGATGCCATCTTTTGCTTTCACTGTGTCTTTTCCACAAAAATAGTTCCCTTGACGTATCAAGAAAGGGTTTTCCTATTTTCTTTGAGATTTCATTCAGACTGGCGTATTCTTGTGGAGGTGCTCTATTTTCAGTAGAGCAGGACTTTGTTCGTCAGTTGCTAGTCCAGACAAATCGTGCGTATTTTGCCAGATAACAGGGTATTCTCCGAATCTGAAGCCGTGCGTTTTACCATTTCCCTTTTATTTTGAATGTTCAGAGAGAAGTTCGACAGGGGAGGGAATTCGATTGCTGGCTTCGAGCAGTGTTGAGCTTTTCAGCATTTGTACATCAGTCAGTAGGGATTGTTCCCTTTAAGTCCCTCCGTGTACATCATGTTTATAAGCTTAAGATGCTCAGGCAGTTCTTTCTCCCAGGAACTAATGAAGGCTGTGAGTGGTAGAAAAATTTTTTTGTTGTTGCTGCATTTACTTAGATCTTGATTTCACTTCTGGAGGCATCCTCAGCAATGTCAAGTAAACAGAAATAAGCCACTGCTGATTGCCCATTGTGTTTTAACCGGAATAACAAAATCAGTTCCCTTTTTAAATTATTAATTTTTAATGCATTATACTTACTACATTTTAATACATTAAAATATTGTTAGTTCAATGAAGGGGATGGATTTTCTGGGAACAGAGAGCAGTAACATAGCAGCTATTACATACGGGAGTAGCTCTGACTGTGCAAAATACCCAACATAAGTTTTGTTTCAATAACGTCTGTCCAAACCATCACTCCCAGCATTATTATGAGGCAGAGCAGAGTTGGCTCAAGAAAACAGGTGAGGAAGGCTCCTGCTTAACATGATGTGCTTCCAGATTGTATGACCTACTTTCTTCTATGCCTTGCCCTCTGCCGCTGCCCCCATTGATTCCCCCCCAGCAGTAGAGCTGCTCTTGGGCTCGAGACCAGCCTCCACTGTCGGGGAAGCTGGCCCCATCTCCTGCTCTTCCTTTACGCTCGGGAGAGGAAGAGGAGAAGGGAAGGGGAATGGTTTCTTCACTGGGAGTTAAGAAAAATGGAAATTTCCTGGCTGAGAAAAGAAGTGTGAGTTGGGGCTAGGGTGCCCCGTGCACCTTGTGTGTGGAGGAGGACACTAAAATGGAGGAGAAAACAGAGAACTTATAACTGCTGTGAGTGAAATGGATGATGGCTTGAATAAAACTTAGTAGCTCTCTTTGTAGTAGTCTGAAATGTCGCTGTGGCCTTGGTACGTCCATTTAAAAATGTTTATTCTTGATACCAGGTGTGATAGATGCTTATCCACGCATAGGCAGAGCTGGATTATGACCCTGGTGCAATGTAAATAATCATGTGAACGGTAATGGAAACACTAAAAGTACTAAAAATACCATGTATTGCAATACTATACTGGATGAGAGCCTGACACATTATTTCTAGTATTATACAAGGTTCCGTGTTAAAGGTTTGTTAACAAGCAGAATTAATTTAGCTCTCTTATTCCTGGTCTTCTCTCACTGAGAGGGGAGGCGTCCCCCAGGCACGTTCCCCTTGCAGCTCCCAGTACGCAGTCTGGGACTGTTTGAAGCCTCTCTCTGAACTCGCTTGAATAAAAACTGTATACAAAAATTGTTGGAGCAAGAAAATATTTGTACAATCAACAAAATGTCAAGTAGCGCCCAGATTGGAATATGAAAATCTTTATTGGTTCTCAGTGTACACTACGGAAAGGAAATACCTGTGGTGGTTTTTTTTTAATATATTTTTGAGAAGTTTGTTCTAAGGCCTTTGTTTTTCCATAGAAAATATTCAGTGGTTTTATCTATTCATTTCTGCTGTCAGTTCAAGAAATAAATAGTTGATACTATGGAATAAATGTTTTAGGGTTTTTTCCCTTTTTTTTTAAATTCATTGACATTGTAGTCAAAATGGCTTAAGTATAAATACCTTAAATATTTAGGTACAAAAGTTGATAATTTAATTGTAAAAACTTTCTATGTAAATAACAATTTCTGAAAAGGCGTTGAATAGAGCTTCACTTTTTGCGATTTCTTTGTAATGGCTCAGAGGGGTCACTTAACTGTTAATAAAACAAATTATTTCAACTTGAATCCACTCATTAGTGTTAGGTGGCTTACCAAATGCTCGCAATTCCAAGAATACTGATAATTTCTTTTCTCCTTTAGTCAACTTGTATTTATTCAATATGAGTTGTATGAAGTCCCACAGACATTTGAGTGAGAGAACCTCTCGGCTAAAGGGAAATTGCCTAGGAGACACAGAAAGTAAAATGATATAAAGACTGAAAGGAAGATCTGTTGGAAGGGTTCTTGCTCCTCCATGCACACGAGGGATTTCAATCACGTTACTGTCACCTGTGAAGTTTGGAGGCTTCACGTTTCAGAGGAGAATTAGTGAATTCCAGACCTGTGTTCAAGCATGGTACGATGTCTTGATTTCAAATAAAGATGTTCCCGATAGCTAGGAGGATGCAATTATTGTATAACTATGCCTTGAAGGCCTGATTAAAATCACACTTTTAATATCTCTGGCACTTAAAAAAAAAAAAAAAGGAAAAAAGCTCACCCAATTCCATAGCAGCAATTACAAAGATAAGTTAGAAGATGGGAAAGGGGAGATACCATTGTATCTTTCATTACAAATATCTTCTGCTGTATTTGACATTAACCAGCAGTTTTTTGGTCTTTGTTCTTGACTTTTTATTTTAAAAGGGAAAGGATGGCACTGCACAATGAAGAAATTATACATGGTAGAATTTGAAGTTTCTTTTCAAAAGGAGTAGTGGAATAGGAGTCATTTTTCCTCTGTGCTCACATCTGCCATTCCCTCAGCAGCATCTTACAAATGGGTTTTATCCACAGGATGGGCTCTATTTTGTCTCTAACCAATGCTGCTGCACTCCCTTGTCTATTCTCTCACATGTCGTGCAAGTCTGAATCCTTTTTGGGAATCTGAGTGTGTTTCTGTGGTACCTAAGAGACGGGCAGGATTTTTAAGGCAGTTGGGTGGATAGCTGGGTGAAGAAGCAATTAGAAGACATCCTGGTTTCTAACACGCGTGTCTTTGGCTGGCAGTGAAAGATTGAAGTCCTTGCCCTGGAAGGATGCTGGGTTTGGCTTTCAGGTTCTCACAGTTCTGAGATTAAAATCCTTATCACTATCTGTATCTCAGGCTGCATTCCTTTAGTTCTCTTGCTTTTTCTCCGCACCACATTTTCTCAAAAAATAAACCCAGTCCTTTTGCTAATAATAAACCCCACTAAGGTTTGCAATTTAATTTCATATCCAACATGCATTCATCTGTTCTTTACAGGTTGGGAAAAGCTTCTCTCACCCACCTCCCCACACCTCCCCAAAATCTGGTTACAACCCACTTTACACTTTATCTCTATATGAATTACTTATATTTTGCCACAATGGATGTTTACAGCTTGTTAATGAGCTATTAATATTCTGCATCTAAGAATAAAGCAGAAACAAAAGGGGTGATATAATAACTAATTCCTTAAATCTGAAATAACTGAAAAAGGAATGGTTTTTTTTTATTATTATTATTACTGAGAATGTGAATTGCACAACCCACAGAGAGCTTCAGTGGTTTCAGGCTAGTTTTTGTGTTGAGCAGGCACTTAATAAGTGTGGTTGCTCCCTTTTTGTTTTATTCGTTGTAAGTAAATGCACATGTAAGTACATATATGTAACTGTGATCAAATTACAATGATGCACTCAGTCTGTAAAAGCACAGTATGTTTTAAACCTATATTAACTATGAATTTGGCTGGTGGATTGGATGACTTGAAATCATCGAGGAAAGAAGTTTGTACTCTGTGTGTTTTAAAATTTTTTTTTTTTTTTTTCAGCCTTCCATCCTGCTTTCTCGGGAGTAAACACATCATTTTGTAAACACATGTTAATTTACCAGTGCCGGTCCAGATATGTGAATGGTGTCAGTATGCGTGTGAATCATACAGGATAACTTGTTTATAGTAGATCAGCATTGCACGCCATTTAGTTCTGTGACTCAATTTTAAAAAATCCCAGAAAGTAAAGAATATCCAGGCACTGCATGCTCTCATGAAGATTAAAATGTGAAAGGATTTGGACTGAGTCACTTAACAAGTAAATAGATGGTAAATGAACCATGTAATTTACTTTGGTTCAAATGCATTACCTTAAAAAAGGCACCCTCATCCGCTGCTCAGATTGTGGTGTTCCAGCACTGGTAGGGAATGCTGTGTTCAGAAACAGGTGCTGTGGGAAAAGAATAGGGCCGGAATGCTGTGATCTAAGACGGAAGCCAGATCTCCTCTTACTACTTCAGGTTCTTGATTAATGATTTCCCTGGTATTTAGCTGTTGTATTGCCATGTCAGTGCTTTCCTAATCAGGAAATCAAAATGCAAAGTTAGGAACATAGATGATGCCTTGAACGCTGCTATTGGTAACCCTGAACGTATGGTCTAGAATATTATACTCAAATTTAAGAAGGTGTAGCCAGTCAAAATCTGCAATGTCTGATACAAAAAAACCAAACAAATAAAAAAACCAAACCCAAAAAAACAGGTCTATATACTTGCCAAAATAAATGTCTTCTAATCCCAAAGCCAGTATGCCAGTATGATATTTGAAACAGTGACAGGAAGGAAACTTAATTTTTCCCCAAAATAAGTGACTAATATAATTTATTTTTATTTTTTAATCAAAGCTGATGAATGTCATGAACTTCCTAAAAATGTGTTTTACGCACCTTGGAAGCAAGTGTTGCTCCCGCAGTGTTCCACAATACTTTTACCTTGTTTTGTATATTTTTAGGAGAAGATACAGCCTGTTTGTTATCTTTGTAGGGGGAGATTTCTAGTATGTTGGGCACATGATATTATATCTTGGGAAGCTAAGAAATAAATTAAAGTAGATTCCAAAGTTCATCAGTTATCTATTAAAAACAAATAAAACAGCCCCCCCCGAATGCCAAATGTGGGCAAACACACACACACACACACACCCCCCGAATGCCAAATTTGGGCAAACATTGATCTTAATAGCAGGGTGAATTTTATAGCTGTGTGGGTGATACAGAGGGCAGTTTTCTTCAGTTGGATTTTCTGAGTAGGCTAGCCCTGTCTGGTTTTAGGTTGATGTACATTATGGGAAAAGTTCTTTTTCAGGCTCTGGTAGTTTTAAAAGCGTGGGCTGAAAAAGACAGTATGCTCACAAAACTGTAATTCTTTGGAAATGAAAATTGTATTTGCTAAAGTAAGTTTTCTGGCCTTTTTCCTTGTTTGAATTATGCTGATGTGACAGCAAACTGGTATGCCTTACTGAGTGAAGACCTCTTTTGGCAAATACATGGAAGCGGTACCTGGAGCTTGATTACTTGTGTGACGTTGTTACCTCTCGTATCTCATCTTCATCCAAGCAGCAGCAGCTTGAACAGCAAAACTTTTTTAAAGGCGGGAGGAGAGGGTGTTTTAAGTCCTACAGTGACTCTATAGTGCTACAACTGATAGCACCCCGTAACGTTTCCATGAAGAAATGGGTGAAGGTAGAGCCTTCAGTCACTAATAGGAAGTGAGAGAAGTATATCAATATCCCTACAAATTGGACTTGAAAAGGTACATTCCTAAACCAATGTTGTACCTCTGATTAATCTTGAAAATTGGTGAATTTAAAATTAAAAACCAAACCAAACCAAACCAAAACCTAACAACCCAAAACAAAACTTTATATAAATTAGGTAACAGTTATAACTGTTACCAAGAGATTCCAGTAGTCTTCAGAGTTTTGTCACTCGTTCCAGTGAGTAGTTGGCAGGAGACTAAGATGACCAGAGAATAAGTCCAAAATACAGTGCTAGAGGCTTCCCGCTAGGCTAAGTTCAAACATAATCTTCTCTTGCTGAATCTTATACTGAAGTGCTGAGAATGGAATTGGCTATCCAGAGAGCATTCACATTCTGAAAACTAATATAAACGTACGTCCTGCTGTCAAATTGAGATCCTTTGCAAATGCCTGGGGACTAATTGTCCCATCTACCAACCTAGACTAAAAATGTGTTTTTAAATGGAAATACATACGTAAAAGAAATATGACAGAGGAGGGGGCTAATAGCATGCTGCTGGTTTTTGCCCTCACCCCAAGCATGTGTCTAACATCATCTTCTTCAATTGGCTCTGTTGGAAGGACAGCTAATAATTAAAGCAGCTGTCACAAGAAAAAGTATGGTAGCCGCTTATTTTTATTGTTGTTATTATTATTATTATTAAAGATTGTACTACTTTAACCTTTAATGGAGCAAATGGTACCCCAGAATAAAATTACGTTAAATTAGAAATTCTCATTCTTAAAATTCTTCTTAAAAGGATATCCAGTTTTTAAATTGAAGGCCAGCAGAATAGTCCCAATTCAGAATAGAATTTCTAGGTGAAAAAGAAAATAACTGCACATTTTATGGATGGAGAATGCATAGCTAAGACTAGACTATAGTGAGTTATCTGGCCTTTCATGGCTTTATTTTCCTTTGATGTTTATCAAAACTGAAACCCTTAAGTTTTTCTCTCTTGCAGGGCAGGTTTTTCTACCCCTTTCATCAAGTCTCTTTGTTCGCCACTGATTTTTCTCCAATATGTGCATCTACAGCTGAGAAACACTGATATTAGGCAGTTGCTTGTCCAGATTTGTTTTGATGGAACTGCTAGGATAATATAAAAAATAAATAAATAAAAATCTCTGCCAATTTAAAGGTGATCAGCTGCAAAAGCATTTCTGCAGCCATGTTAAATGCAGCCCCATGCAGGCAGGCCCACCAGCGGCAATCTACCCAGCATTAAGGACCTGCAACGGGGAGAGTGAGCTGTAGCAGAGGAGACAACTCGTTCATCCACCACTCCCAAGAATAAAATTGGTTTGTGCCATGAGACTCCAAGTCCTCAAAAAAAAGTGTGTAATAGCAAATTGATAAAAGGATGGAAGAAAAATATGATTATGACACCGCCAGCTGCCAAGCGGCAGATCGTTTATAACCCAAATCTGTAAATATTTAAAGAACCACCTTTCTCAGGTCTGCTTTTTTTTTTTCTCTCCTCAATCTGTGTTTTTCACTGTGTCGTGTTATAAGGACATGGCTTTCTCAGGAGACATGGATTTTGCGTTATAACTGGCAAATCCACTCCAGTGGGAAGAATCTCATCTGCGTTTTGTTGTATCAAATAAAGCAGCACAAATTGTGCTAAGAAACTGCCTAATCTGACTGAAGCATATGTATTTAAACTATTTTCAGAAGAGCATTGATAATTGCGAATTCTCTTCTTTTGGTTCGAAAGAAGAAACAGACTGTTTCTTTTCTTCATACGTTTTGCTCTTCTGCAGTCTTTCAGATTCTCTCCTTTTCCCCTGGGTGTAAAGATTAATATGAACCTATGTCTGGGGAAAGCTTAGGTTTTTCTGATTTCATTTAGTTTCTTGGCAACTTCGCTCTCTCTCCTTCCCCCTGTACATCTGATCAAAATAAATAATGCCTTATGTTGGGGAAAGTTCATGAGAAAAGCTTATTGAGCCAAAGCGTAGAAAGACTTGTCCTCAAAGGGGAAAACATTGTGGACCAGAGTCAGAAGTGAGATAGAAGAGATATGACAGAGAGTTGGCCAGATATAGCATCTGGCCAATTGTTTTTATTTTGCTTAATTCAGAGATTTATTGTAAGAGACCAAGCCTCAATCTCATTTAATTTTTTCATTCTATTTGTAAGGATCTGCTTGGAACTGATAAAGCATTTTGTGTTGTACGCTTATTTTCTTTCTACGCCTCTATTGAAAAAGTCTACTTAATTCTTCTGTTATTTGAAACGTCTTCTAATAGACTATGAATACTTATGCTTCACTAACAAAGTATCATGGAAACTGAGTTGCAAGCTTAGTGTTACCTATATATTATTAACTAAGTGGACTGTCTCTATGGGCTCTTAATAAAATAGGTATTGTCATAACTGAAAATTAAAAACTAGTATCAGAAGAGTAATTTGATACTTTTTTAGCATTTTATTTTCCTAAGCTTAGAAGATGTGCTGTGAGCTGTTTAATTTCTTCTCACGGAAGAAAAACGTACCATTAGTTTTCTCATAAGTATGTCGCTGTGTCCTCTGTTAGACTATTCTTCACTAAAGGACAGTTTCTCTGACACAGGGCAGGGAAAGTGTCTTTCTCAGTGTGAAAGAATACTTAATAACAGAAAAGTCGTAGTCTGGTCAGCCTAACCTCTCACCTGAAGATGAAAGATCAAACTGAAGAAATGGATAATGTGGCATTAACACCACAAGAGGTAGTGGCTAGCACAGATTATATATATTAATAATTTTCTGAAAATGCAGGCTTTCGCAAAACATGATGGTATTACATCGGTTGCCAATAACTGCAAATCTCTCAGCATGCGTCGGTTGGCATGCTTTGCCCTTTTGGGGTTATGGTACAAAAAGTCAGTGCTGATGAGACATATTTATGCCAGGAAATACAAGAAATTAATTTTCAGCATTGATCGGTGGAACGCATCCAGGCTTATTTCAATAATGAAAAAGAAACCCCAACACTGTGGCATTAGAGCTTGCAGTTTACTTTCTGACAAAGCTACGTGCAGCAATCCAAGCTTCTTGAGCAATTCTATGTAAAATGAGGTTGAATAGGTTTTAAAAGGTCAACCACAAATTGTAATTTCACTAGATAAGACCAGTGGGTGCAGGGGAGAAACATTTTACTACACTAAGTTCTCTATGAGAATAGTGCTGTATTTTCTGCAATAATAACTAGGATGATAGAAAATGTATCCCAGGAATCAGAGATTAGTTTTGTCTCACTCTTTTGAATGGCAGTTCTTCAGGTTCCTCAATAATCAGCCCACCAGCATGTGAGGTCTGACACTGAAGCAGTCCCGAATCTTACTAAGTCTTTGTAAGCAGGCTTATTGCCAACTATTACTTTTCTATTATTTTACCTAAAAGCAAATCAAAGGAAGCATGGTGTTTTTGAAATGCGGAGGAGGTTTGATGAGAAAGATTTGATTTTCTTTTTTTGGGCTGTACAAGGGATTAGGTATTGAAGAAACATTTGTTGGTAGAACTTCTTTTTAGAAGCTGAATATAACACAAATACATTTCTTCTTCTCTTCCTCTCTTTTTCTGTGAATGGATACTATGCTGCTGTCTACCAGTAGTACTGATGTGTGCAAACACAATACCATTTTTCCAAAAACACATAAAAAAACGCAGAACACTTTTTTTTTTAATATTGTGACAGCTGAGTCATCTCTCGTCTTCCACTTTCCATCTAGAGCCAGAGCAAATAAGAAACCTCAAATCTTAAATGACATTTTTCCTTATACTTGGTCTGATGTCAGGTACACCATTTCACTGTGAGATTTGTTAATTACCTTTGGGTTTGTTGGGTTTTGCACATCTCTTTAAAACCTAAAAATATCTTACCATTTTGCTAGACAGAAGTAAGAGTTCCCGTCACATCAGTGTTATCGGTAGAGGTAAAGTAGTTGCAAGCTGTGGCGTCGTAAAGCTTGTCCATTTTTAATCAGGTCTCCTGGAGCGTTAGAAGTACTCTCTGAGTTTGGACTAATGAGGAGCAAAAGTGAATATGTCATCCTAGCATTCAGGTGAGGAGGAATAAAGTTTCCCCGTGACCCCAATAACACTTCGTTGTCGCTTCCACAGAAGGAAAAATACGGTTGGCTCCTAAGTAGAATGGTGCATAAAACCCTAAGTGGCATTTAAAGAAATAAACCCAAAACCTCAACCTGTGCGTCTCTTGTTTCAAATTCAGTGATTGAATACAAAATGCTTCTTTATGAACAAACAGGCATCCAGCAAACTGAAGATTTGATGGGTGTTTTATTTTCAGAGCCTTTTTTATGATTATGTATCTTACAATTATACTGCTGACTGTTTGTATCTGTCAGCAAGATAGCAAACCAGCACAGGTGTCAGCAGTCTGTGCCATCTGCCATATTAGGTTGTGCATGGTGCTATTTAGAACAATGCCATCATCTTAATATTCCAGATACCTTAATGAGTTTCTCAGACTAATTAAATGTGCAACTTGCAGAGATCATTGGATGCCAGATTGTGGTGGCTGGGAAAAAGCATCTCCTTGTTCAGAAGCAGCTTTATGATGGTAGTGGCATATTTCGGGTTTTAGTACTTAGGTACAAAACCAAGGTACTACTTGATTTTTGATTAAACAAATTAATAAGTACTTAAAACTGCAAAAAGACACGTAAGTGCAAATAAATACAGTAATGCTTTCCAGACAATGATGACAGCTGAGGAAGAACCTGATGGCTGAAAGTGGCAGCACAGCAGAAATGACGCTGACGCCACAATGGTATCATCTCAGCTCCTGCGCTTGGGAGGAATGGCTGCTGCGCAGATGAGGATTCAGAAGGGATGGGGTGGGGAGATAGATCCCTAGCACCCATAGTCTAGTGCAGAGAAACAGCCACTTTCAAAGAAAGAGATACAGCTAAATAGGAAAATGCATGCTTTAAAACCAATTAGAATGTCTTTAGTTTTTTCAGTTGTCTTCAAGCTTTTGCATGCTTTTCCAAGTCATTTCTGAGTGATGCTAAAAAACTTGCATCGTTTTACTGGTGTTAGGTGTTACACTTACTCAAATAGGACTGGAAAAATCTTAGGCAAAAAATGAAAAGGGAAAGTTAAAGAGAAAACCAGATGAATAATTTCTGTCAATTTTTAAACCAATTCCTCTTGGTTAGGTTTATGCTTCACCTTGTTCTTCTGCTCTGTTCTTCTCTGCAGTAGATCAGATGATGGATCTCTCAGCACAACGAAGATGGAGGCAATGAAGAATATTCTCAGAAGAAGTTTCAGTTTGAAGTCTCTGTTGTTAAACCGAGAAATACTGATTCCAGGTTTTCCACTTATTAAGGTAGCGTAATTTAATTTAATTGTGTTAAATTGCAGGTCTAATATTTTTATTTAACTATAAACTTCATAAAAATATGCTGTGTGGAGGAGTGCAGAGGAAGGGGATAGAACAGGTTTTGTTTCCTTGTGGTTTTTTTTTTTTTCCTCTCAGTAGTCTCATACAAGGTCAGAGGTTATATTGTTACACGGATTCAACTCTTGGGCCTCCCCATGTGGAGGATGGGCCTCTATACACCCACGAAGTGAGGCTGTAGAAGCTAAGCTTTAAGCGTGTGCACTGATGGTGAACACAGGACTGTATGAATGATGGTGAACGACTGTACGAATAATGCTATTGAGCAAAATAGAATTTTGCGCATGAATATTGGAATGAACCACGGCCAATACTTTTTTCTTACCATACTGTGGGCTTTGATTAGACACTTTCCATTCCTGACGTTTCTGGGCCCATGTGTTGGGTCACTTAGTTGAAGAGAAATCTCCAAACCTTTAATAGAATATGCATTTCTTTCCCCACATCAGTTGAAACACATTTCCTTTAGCTGGTTTTATATTTGTAATTGTTTTGAGCAGGATAAAGAATTATTTTTTTAAATTATGAATATGGCCAGAAGATAAATTAATTTCTCAACAGGGAACGAGAGACAAAAATGTTTGTGCAGAGTGCGCACCTCCAGCAGGGAGCTTTGTGTGAGCACTGTGCAGGACTGCAGTGTTCATGCAGGCCTGTAAGTTCGCTATGTACAGCAGATGAATAATGCTAATTGCATGAAATGGTCCATGATTTACTTTATAATTAGAGTTTATCTCGTAATTTTGGCTGAGTGTTTTTACCCTGACAGTATTTAGTTTGGAGTTTCTCAGGACATGGTGTATAAACGACTAACTTAGAAAACCTTTTTGGTCTATTGGGGAACTCGTAGCCTTTGTTTAACTGAGGACATCATCTACTGTGACGCATAGAGAAGTTGAGTGCTGGAAAATGCAACTGTGATATATGAAGTGCTTTTCTGAATTGTAGAATTCAGTTAGGAGCAAAACCTGTGCTTGTCTGGAAGGAGAAGAAAGGGAGGGACAGGCTCCCTCTTGGTAGAAGATGATGTTGGCTGTTCAGTAATGAAGTGTATTTTCCTGAGCCTAGCTTCATGTACCTTCGCAGTTTAACAGTTTATGCTTAGAAGCAAAACTGGCCTTCTCTGGACAAAGAGCGTAACTCCAAACTGGCAAGCTTTAAGGATTCTTATTTGATTTAATGTTTTCAAAGAGTAAGAAAAAGGGGCAAGCTTGTATCTCTGATTGTCAAACCAGGCGTTTTAGCTGAACATTTTATTTCTTACATTTATGACTGATATGTTGCTTGTATTCCTTAGTTTGCTTCATCCGTCATACAAAAGTAAGGGGAAAGTGAAAGGGAAATAAGTTAAGAGTTGTCTTTTGGCAATAAAACCTGTAATGAAGTCCAACTGTCAGATGACTAACTAGAAAATCACAGGAAATTGGTTCAGATTTTACGCTCTGGGTCACAGGTACAGTTACAGTACTTAAACTTTGCCACAAGAAATGGGAATCCTGGCTGCAGGATTCAATGTGTTTGAAGGCAATTAATGAAGACAAACATCGACACATAGTGGATTTCAACTTAGTAGGACTTTTGCCCTCAATATTGTTAGATTTAATTTAGCAATTCGTTTTGCTGTATGATTTGCGTTTTACTTAAATATTTTTTCCTAGATGGTATACATCTGCTGTTTAGTTAGGTAGGCTAGGTTCTTACAATACTAATCGTAACAATCGAGTTCCAACAACAGGGATTTTAGTTGAATGTTGGTCTAACTTCTCGAGTCAGATGTTTAAGGCAAGGTTGGTAGAAGAGTGGCACAGGCAGCATTTTCCACTCTGGCTTTTGCCCTTAACTTCTCTATATCTAAGCCTGAGTTTCCCTTAAAAGTTGTTACTTTCAGGTAAAGGAGCCGTTTCCTTTGTTTGTTTCCTTTCGTCAGAAATGTCACTCCTCTTTTTCTGCTGCTATTTTCCAACCACAGGTGACATTTCCACTGTAGTTAAGGAGCATACTAATGGCACGATATTAATGTCTACCTCCTTTTACTGGCTGGCAATGACTTGGCTAATAGCTTGCTATTGATAGAAATGAACTCTTGAGAAAGATCAATTAATTGGTGTCTTCTCTCAGCAGTGAATTTAACTCTTTTGTTTGCAAGAGAGGGGAGAAAGAGCAAAATCTAAAGAAACTTGCTTGTAAGATGAAACAGGTATGAAGTGTGGGTTTCAGTTGCAGATGTTTGGGGAGAGGGGGGTTGCAAAGGAAAGATGTCTTCCTCCAAGCACGGAACGCCTGGCAGTAACTTCATTTGAATGATTGCTGGTTCTGATTTCATTCCTCTTGTAAAAACACAGTTCTCCTCGCTGCTAAGAGTCGGAAAATTGAACTAAACTTTTGCCCTCAATCTGCAGAATATATTTAAGTTCGTTTGTAAAGGCTCTTACTATGCTTGTCGAGTGACGTGCCTGTGATCTGCTGGTCATTATGTGCTGCCTGATCTGCGAATCAGGCAACTGTTTTCATGGATCTGAAATAGAAGGGCATGTAACACCCAGCCCCCAGTGCAGTAATACTGAGAAGAACCTCTTCAGGTAGGAGAGTGAGGAGCACTACCCTTCTCACTGATTTTCTTTCGATGAACAGGTCATACTTTTTAATTTAACTGCTCTGCTAAAATAGAAAAAGGAGGTAAGTGAATTATTCCCGAAGCAGCTGGAGTCAATATAACATAATAGATGACCTCATTACACAAAGAGTAACGTTGACCTTTAGGAAATTTCTTGAGTTTGTGGAAATAAAGCTTGATTTGCTTTAACTGACAGAAATATATATTAAATGCTAGCTGTTGATTTGTGGTGTTATGCAGAGTGGCCATCCTTGTAACCCCTGGCAGATCTTAAAACTTAACTGTCAAAACTGTTGCTGGGTAGGCAGGAGCAAACCTCATAGCTCTTAAAAACAAATTTCTGATTCATTTAGAAACTTCCAAATATCTTGGGGTTTCCTTATGAGGAAAACACAACCAATAAAAATGCCATTTATTGGGAAATTACTAGGGCAATGTTTTTTCTAAAAGCAGATGGTAGATACTAAGAGCCAGAGTTGGTATCAGGAAAGCAAACTGGCAAGAATTGCATTTGGGATTACAGAAGAGCTTCTGGCTGATCAGTTTTGTTTGTTTTTAATCAAGTGTCATTACTTTACCGTTATTAAAAAAATCCTAAGTACACATTGTGAAAACGTACAGTAAAATGTCCTAACCTGAAAAAAAACAAGCCTCAAGTAGTTTAACTGTTGTTTCTTGTACATGCAGAGAAAGAAAACATACTCTTTACGTGTTTGATAAATGACAGTTAAGAGTACAACCTGCAGAATATATGGAACAAAGGGTAGAATGAGTATTATGTACCCATCATTCACTGTCCATTAAAATGTTAAATCATATTGTAGCACTTGCAAATGCTTTATATGTATGAAAAGCATTGTCTTTTGATTGCAAGTAGAATGGAGTCTTTTCTTTTACTCAGGGGGAGACAGAGTTGAAATTGCAAAGTGAAATGAATTACCTGTAGCTTACCAGGCAAAAAAAATTCGGAGAACTATAGAGAGGTCAGTAGGCTTTTCGGAGTGATACGGCAATTAAAAAAAAAAAAAGACACATTCAACTGAAATTTTTCCAAAGACGTTTGGAGAACAAAAGAATAACTGCATCACTGTTGAGTTCATTGTTGCAACTCTCTTCATTGTTACAGAGCTGGAAAGGATGGGTAAGCCAGAACAAAAATAGACCAGCTGAGCTGAGTTTTATACAAGTTTGCATCACCAAAGGATGTAGTGGCTCAACAGTTAAAAACATTAATCGTTTTCAGCAGATAATAATGTATCTCACTTACTCATATTTGCTGAGCTACAGGTATGGGGGAATCCGATGGGTTTTAAGGAAAGTTTTTGCCCCAGACCACACTGTGAGTCCAGGGAAAAGCTGCTTCTACATCAGAGCTTGTTGATGTGGTTTGGATTATGCTTGGGATACTCTTGTTTGTACACCTGCATCCTGGCAGTCCTCAAAACCTGTTATTGCCTTTGGGCTTCTCTATGAGATACAGTCTCTCGCAGGGGGACTTTCTCAAGCTTTCCTATTGAGATTGGTCTACTGTGCACATTTGTAAATTATTAACTGTCAGGACCAGAGCCTCCAGAAGTTTCTTTCAGATATCCTGAAAACTTCACTCAGTTTCAGCATATAACAAACATAAAGTGTGTTCTGAAAAATTTCCCTGCTTATTGAAGTAAATGACCCCTGTTAATGAGTTATATTCCATGCAGAAAGCGCAGTTATAAGAACAGTAACTTTTCTGGCTACCTGCACTGGATGAAGAGCAGGACCAGAAGTATCACTGTGTTGCATCTGTGTGTTTGTCTGTGTATGGGCAAAGACGGGCAGATGTTTGGGCCCTTTTATTTGTTTTGCTGGGGCATGAAGCTGGAAGGTGTTAATGGACTTTGGGCTATACGGGAAGATTAACCTACAACTGGAACCAAAATGTTACCACAGAACTAGTGCAACAGTGAGTTTTCATCTCCACTACTGATTCTGCAGCTGTTTTTTCCTGAAGCTGATGGTTTCATCAAATCACTTCCCGTGTAGTTTGCATGTCTCTCTTGAAAGAAATTCTGTTTAATATCGCATCGTCAGTCTGTGGCCTAACCTGAGACTGCAGAACTCTCCTAAGTTTGCTGATCATATTGCCATTTTTTAATAGAGCTACTACTCCTGAACTTTGCAAACTTTCCTTATCTTTTACTTCCTAACATTTTTCTACTTCAATGTTTTCTGTCCCACGCAGAAACTACCCATTAGAGTGCAAGATATGTTGACTGAACCTTGATGAACTATGAAGATATGAGTATGCTGTGAATGAATTACAGGATTTGTGACACTGATAGGTGATTCTTGATGCACAACTTATGACACATTAGATTGATATTCAGAGAAAAATTCACTGAACCACATGCTGAAAGTTAACTTTAGACATTCTCTTACCCACAAATCAAATCACTGTTCATTTTTCTACTTATTCCCTTTCTAAATTTTCTGAATCACATTTCCTTTCAGGTTAATTTGCTTTTCTTCTCTTAGAATTTTTTTTTGTGGGTGTCTGAACTTTTTTCAAACCTGATTGTAAACAAAATAGTATTGATTGTATCAGTCTTCCCCAGGTAGGTCTTCCATCAGCTGCCAGATCCTAAGTTAACGTAACAGAAGGAAATCTTTTCTTAGACTGTAACTTCCACTGAGTAAAATCCAAATATTTAAAAAGGGTCTTAAGTTATGACCCTGGTTTGCCTTTTACTGCAATCCAAATGGTGAACTTTTGTCACCAGTAGCCAAATGTGAAACAGTATGTTGTGTCAATTAGCTGATGTTTCAGCTATCATAGGAAAGGAGAGAAACTTGAGAAAACTACTGATGCCACTATAATTGAATCTCTGTTGAGTTATAAGCTCTCCTGACTAGATTTAGTGCAGAAATTTCTCAATGTGCTGCAGCTGTTTTGCATGACTTCACACCACTGTTTGAAGGCAATACTTGGATTCACCACTCAGCTGAATTCATCTGTCTTCCCCCTTCAAGCCTTGAGAAACTAGGCACTTTTGCATGTTTTTTCTGTGCTGACATTCTCATTGAGGCTGCAGGAAGGTTAGAGAACCAGCCATTCAGACAAGGAACTAATATATTGCTTTGTTGACTCAATAATAAAATTAGAACCAGTTGTCACCACCTTTCTGTAACGAACATCATCCATGGTGGTCTTGTGCTGAGAATATAAAAAACTTTATAATATTAATAGGCTGTGGAAGCTCAATTAAAACTTGCCTAAAACTTGACTGAAGTAACATTTTGAAATGCTCTGCAAAGGCACCGTGTGGCCTCTGGCGCATCCCTCCTTGGGCTGGTTCGGTGTGTTTGCAGATGCGGTCAGTGCTAGCTGAGCTGAAGGACGTTGCGGTACTATCTGCTATTGCCAGCTGCTGGAGCAAGTGTTACAGAAGTATAGGACAGGGATTTCTTTTACTACTAAACACAACATGCTGTAAATAGTGGCATCTGCCTGGAATATATGGGTAAACTAAGACTTTTTTTCTCCTTGATGGTATGGCAAAACTGTTTCTGTGTAGTTCCTGCAAAGTCATTAGAGTCAGCCTGTGGCTACTTCTAAAGCACATTTGTTTTATAAATAAATTACAATAAATCTCTCCTCTCCTAGCTTGACATTTTTTGTCCTGGGAATAAGGTTTCAAATCAATTTCAGTTCTCACTGGTTTTCCAACATTTATTTTAGAGTTAAGAGAAAAAAATATTACGTGATGGTCATTGACTTAAACAACTTGTCTACATCTTCTTCAATGTTGTGTCAGGATCTGTCAGAGAAACCTAGGATATTTATGTATCCTTAAAAGAAAATTCACAAAAAGTCTGGATAATAAATATCAGCATCTTCTGTGCTATAGCTCATTCCTAAATTAGGCCCAGTGCCAACATCTTATTTTTGTTTGCCCCAAATGAATCCTTCCATAGGTTTGCCAGAGGGATCCTCTTTCACAGCCTACAACTGCTTCTCAACCCAGGTATTGATTTCCAGAGTTGAAGGAAATGAAAAATAACATTTCAGAAACAGAATATTTATACACAAGCTGGCTTTAATAATTAAGAGAACATTTTCTGTGTTGATTTATACTGAAATTTCTTGATTAATTTCCATGGAAAGGAGGATTGACTTGTCATCTTAGCTTAATAAATCTAATTCTGCTATTTTATACCTGAAATCCCTACAAAACCAGGAACTTACAGAAGCTTGTAAGTGAAAAGCCATTGGCTGTCCTTGCTGAAGTGGCTTATTCTGATTATTTCTTGACAGCTTTTTGTGTTCTTTCATTGTTACCAGATGAAATAGAAAACAATCACCTTTTTATTACCTTTACTGACTCTTACATTATACAGTTGTACAGCCACATACTTTATTAATATTTCAAGTATTCTCTGTATGGTTAATCAATGGTGATATTTATTGCTATCGTACATATTGCAAAGAGGTAGAGAAACCAAAGGACCTCTTTCAATACAGCAAAGCAACCTTCTTGGTAGGTATTGAGCTATATCTCTTACTGAATAAATTGTCAGGGGCATCACTTGGTAAACATGCTCTTAATTATCAACAAATTAGAGTAGAAAAAAAATTCTAGTCTTTTGAGACAGAATATCCAAGCTACTGCTTTTTATTTAAAAGGAGGGAGATTTATTTCAGCAATTTAAAAAACAGTCCTCATTGTTCTTGGCTACTAAGCCTACCGCATTCAAGCCGCCGGACTCGTTTCACAGCTTGGGGAGGAGAGGAGAGAAAACAGCGATTTTGTAATAAGAGTATTTGCCTGTCGGTGAAAAGTCTGGGGAAATAGGACACTAGCATTCCGTCTGTATGTACAACACAGGGAATTTCAGACCTTCTACAAATATTTGCTCTTTGCTGCAAAGTTGCGAAGTTATTTTTATTACAAAGCAAATGTGGAGTGCAGAGCTTTTGAGATAATCTGCATTATGTAGCTTTTCTTGTGGTGTCCCATAGCAAAAGCTGTGGAGTGGCACTCAGCACTCTGAAAGAGAAACTGTCAGAATCAGTCATTTAATCTTCAGCTAGTTGTATGAACTATAAATGCACGATTGAGGCATCATTAAAAGGAAAAGAACACAAAATGTTCATTCCAAAAGCTGCAAACTGTTAACCCACATACATGTGAAAGAAAATTTTATATTAACTTTTCAATATAGTTGAAACAAGGTATTTTAATGTTTTCAAAATGTTCAGAATTTGTTCAAAGGGTTTTTTTAACCTAATTCTATGTCATTAAGATTCTAGTTGTAATATACAAGTTTAGGTTTTAATGAATGAAAAGGCTTTCATTGTCTTAACTGAACTTATTTTGGAATTTTAGCTTTCAGCTAAATTTTACAGTTTAGTTCTTTTTTTTCTTTTGTACTATTATGCGCTGGAGGGGAACAGAAGCTACAAAAAAATTTCGCCAAATGGGAAAAAACCCCAACACCCTAGCTCTTTTTGTGTGAAAGGGTGGTAATCCTAAGGAGTAAAAGGCTTTCCAGAAAACATTCACTTGAAGTCATGATTCCAGGATTGCAGCTTGTCAAAATGTCTCTAGCGTCCATTGCATCTCTGCTCCTTTTAACAGCGGGGCATAGGGAGGTTGTGCGATATTATTCTTATTTCCAGATGCTGAAAACATGCCTTCGTAAGTCATTACATCCACAGACAAAGTGGAGCAGCCTTGAGGTTTCTTGCAAAGGAACTGGTAGATGCCAACAGATCTGAGAGAAGAAGCACATAAGAAAATAAGCAGTGGCTTGGGTCCCTGTTTTTCTACAGCTCTAATGTGAAGGACCATCTGTAGCGGCTCCCATGCAAGCGGGTTGGCGTGCAGGAGCGATGCGTGGCAGAAGAGGGAAGCAGAAGGATGCTTTGGGTTAGAAAAATCTTGCCATCAGGAAAAGTACGGTGAGAGTACAAGTAGCAATTATTACATCCTCGCTGCACCATGGCCTCGGTATGTAGTGATAGGACAAGGGGTAATGGCTTCAAACTGGAAGAGGGGAGATTTAGAATAGGCACTAGAACAAATTGCCCAGGGAAGCTGTGGCTGCCCCATCCCTGGAGGTGTTCAAGGCCAGGCTGGATGGGGCTTTGAGCAGTCTGATCTAGTGGGAGGTGTCCCTGCCCAGGGCAGGGGGGTGCAGCTGGATGATCTTCAAGGTCCCTTCCAACTCTAACCATTCTGTGATAGGGCTTTATTCACTTGCTTTTCGTTCTTTTGCTTTGTATATGGGTACATGTTTAGAGCTCCCTTGGTTGACTGTTTTTTAGCTCTGAGAACCATCCCAGCCCCTTTCAGCAAAACTGTATGTTCTTGTCTTTTGTTGGCAGCTACAGAAATTTCTGGTTTACCTGGACTGTAGTTTAGGGTTGGAGCTAAAGGAACAAGGATTTTGTTCTGAGACGCAAGAAGCGTTTCAAATTTACGCTTAACTTGCTCAGTTTGTTTAAAAAAGAAGCTCTCTTATTTTTTCTCGTTTTAAAACGATGCATTCCTTTCTTCCTATAGTTAATGTATTTCCTATTTTATAACACACAAAAAAAAGGAAAAAGGAGAAGCTTTCCATTTTGTGCAATTTCCACAAGAGCAGTGGAAAGTTTTCATGGGACTAGAATGAAAATTTGACTTGGAAAAATGAATTAGTGCTATATTTTACAAGGTCATTGTGAGCAGAGATTTTAACACACAGCAGTGCCACGTTGAGTACTGTCTGGTTTTTTCCTTGGCCTTTGCTGTTATGTATTGTTTTATAAACTTTTTTTAAAAAAGACCACCACAGCTGCCTTGTTTTAAAAACCAAGATCTTACTCTTGACAGTTAATCAATAAGCAACAAACGAAAAGTAATAACGCACGACTTGAGAAATATTGTTTTTATTCGTAGCCTGAGAGTAGGGCTTGCCCATATGTTAAGATCAATCAATCTTCCCCCTCAGATTGAACTTGCATCCAAATCACCAAATCTGTAAATGTACCGTATGCAGAACACTGTGCTGTTTGCAGATGGTGTACAAGGGCGGGGGGGGAAAGACGATGATGTTTTCTGTCTCTCCTAAGAATGTAGAAAGGCAAAAGGAGAGAGAAAACCTGGGCTACAGATCGGAAATATCTGAGCGAGGCAATCATTTTTATGATAAGGAAATTGTAGGCGCTCTGAATGTGCTCCACTCGGTTCTGCTCAGTGCTAAATCTTCTCATGCAGAGGAAGAATGATGAACACACAAGCAAGCATCCTAAATCCTGGTCAGAGTGATTCTACTACATGGAAAAAAAATGATGAATTTCAGCGTTAGGAAGATGGCATCTTGAATAAGGAAACAGAAACATGGTTTTGTAAGGGTCGTTTTTTGCTCTGTCAAAGGACAGGGAGAAGAAGCAACAAACCTTTTAACCTGATGTTTAGAAATGATAAACTTGCGTGAAGGGGTTGTGCAGGCGCTATATTGCAAATGCCTTTGCACAGCTTTCCCTGGGTAGATGGCAACTGAATTGCTTTTCATGCCCTTTAATAGCTACTCCTGTGCTTTCTGTGTGTAGTCTCACCCTTGCTACTAATCTCAGTTGCTAAAATTAATTAGGGTATAAACACACCTAGAAAGCCTGTAAAACTTCATTTATGCTTGCAATATAAAACAGAACATTTGGCAATGTTAATTGAAATGATAAAAAGGTTTCTAAGACATCAAGAAGTCTTCAAGTCAGTTCTCCCTACCTTGGTTTAATGACACAGTAAATGCTTGCTTTTCTGGATATAATTATAGTTTTAAACAATAAAGAGTGAGCAAATTCCATTATCTTATGTCAAGGAACCCTCTAGAGAAGATAAAAATGCAGTTAATAAACAAGATTACTTTCCAATGGCAATTGCTCCATAATAGAAAATTCACTTTCTAACCTTCTACTCTGGGATGCTAATCAGTTAATCAGTTCAGTCCCATCTGAGTTGCTGGCAGCAGTTTTTCCTCCCATTGGGACAAAAGTAAATGCAAGGTTTCTGTTGAGGTAAAGGAAGAAAGGAAGCAAACAGTAAAACTGCCTTATTTCATTTGGAAGTGATTGCTTTGGGCAATTATGCACCTGCAGCACGGATCCTGTTAACAAGCAGCATAAATAGCCTACAGTAAGTCTATCGAGCCTTTTTTTTTTTTTTTTCCTTGAAGGAAGTGGAAATACTATATTTGCATGTATATACCAAAGCAGGGAATAATTTCCATGTTCAGCCATTGGCATGATCCTAACACACCTCTGTCTTTAGTTAAGTATTAATCTGTTACGTGCTCCGGTGTCACCTGGCACCAATCACTCCTAAATCAGTATACTTTTAGGACTGTTGACAAAATTCAAAGGTCTTACTTTCCTTTCATACAGAATCTTATATTTCATTGCTCATTTAGTAATTAATAACAAATGAAATACTGCTGTGGTATTTCCCCCGATTCCCTATATTGCACAGCCTCTATTTTTCCTCCTTGGAACATTTGCTTTACTGTAAGTGGGATGTGCTCACCTCAAAATTAATATTCAATGAATATAGCTTTTTTCTAAAGCATCAGAATATCCTATTAACAGTGATTTTCCTGTTGATAATGACTTAATTTAGTTTTTATAATTGTTATTGTGAAATTCGAGTACTTTGCTGGTTTATGAAAGTGTATATGAAAAGTACTTTTTTGTTCCCCCTCATTATCTGCAGAAATCTATACTTTTGCGCCGTATTTATCTTCTTTTCTCAGCTATGTAATACTCCTACATGCTTTGGAAACAGACTTGATCTGACATTCAAGCATATCTGTGGCTGGAATTAGCATCTCCCAGCTTTTTCCTTTACCCCTTTTGCCCAAGAGTAAATGACTTTAGAAAAGGCGATTATTTATGTTATCTCAGAAGAAGTTACTTGGGAAAAAAACCCAACGTGCTTCAGAAAACTGTGCCTGTGAGTGAAGACGACTAGGAGAACAGTGATTAGTGAAATTTCATTCATTATTAGGAACAAAAATTAGGTTACTTCCACTTTATGTTACTGCAGTGATAGATCTAAATAGAACAGAAAATCACCCTAATATGTTCAGAAAAAGTTTTCCTAGCCTGGCTACAGTGAGGATAGACTATGGAACCTGCATTCTCTGCATGCTAGCGGCTAATGTACTGTCCGCATTTTAGAAAGATAGCGAGGATGAAATGGGTAACGATGGGATAGCTGGCTTAATCGTAATCCAAATGAACTGAAAATCGATCATGGCAAAAATATTGCATGAATCAGCTACTAAAGAATTAAACAGCAGCATAATTGGTAATGAGTAATTTGATACTGTAAAACTTACAGGTTGTCAAAGGAGCTTGATGTTTTGGACATCACAAATGTAGATGATAACTGTGATGTCTGTCAAGTCTTTCGGTCGGTGATACTATAAATTCTTTTTAAATAGCATGAAACAGTTATATGAGTATGAATAGATTAAAAGTGGGTTTTAAAAAATCACCTCACTAATTACAATGACGTTTCATCAGCAGTGGGGAATTTTCTGCATTTCTGAAGAGGTCTGTCCAGGATGTCCCAGCAGAATTTATTGTACTTGGAAGACACCTGAGTGGGTGACACCTTTATTTCTCTTGCTTTTGATAACTCCTTTCTTCTCAAAGACTGAGTTTTAAGGCTTAATTTGCATATCTACTTAGAATGTACTAACATAAAAAATTGGTCTCTAGAACTGCGGTTGAAAAATATTCAGTTTTATTACTGTGCCTTTATGCTATTAGTTGTCTTAAAGCACAAATCAGATGGCCAATTTTGAAAATTTGGGTTAAATTACACAATCAGAAAATGCCTTATCTTGACATTTTGGGTCTGCTTGGGTGTCTACTCCTCCTTTGCTTTTGCTTCTGACTTTTTACAAGTTAAACTTGCTGCAGATGCAATCCTTAATGTACCTACAGATGGGTGCCACTTACTATAGTTACAATATTGATTTCTCCCCCTATCAAATCACTTCCTCTTTTTCTGTGCCTGGTCAGAGCCTGCTAAACTCTGCCTGGGACTCCAGGGGAGAGTCGGGGACTGAGAGGAGAGAAGAGAGCTAGTCCTGCTGTGTGCAGGGAAGCTGCTCAGGGTGGGCATGGATCTCCTGGGCTGGCAGAAGACAGCCCCTCGTCCTGGGGCTGATGGCGAGGCTCAGCCTGGAGAAGAGAAGGCTCCGGGGAGACCTTAGAGCCCCTTCCAGTGCCTAAAGGGGCTACAGGAAGGCTGGGGAGGGACTCTTGATCAGGGAGTGTAGCGACAGAATGAGGAGTAGTGGTTTTAAACTGAAAGAGGGAAGATTTAGATATTAGGAAGAAAGTCTTTCCTGTGAGGGTGGTGAGACAGTGTCCCAGGTTGCCCAGAGAAGCTGTGGCTGCCCCATCCCTGGAGGTGTTCAAGGCCAGGTTGGACGGGGCTTGGAGCAACCTGGGCTGGTGGGAGGTGTCCCTGCCCAGGGCAGGGGGTGGCACTGGATGATCTTCAAGGTCCCTTTCAACCCAAACCATTTTATGATTTTTAGAGCCAACTGGACTGTGAATGGTGATGTTGCCAGTTAAAGTTAGGGGCCTCCTCTTTTTTCGGGCGACCAGCTTGTGGTGATTGCTTGGTGGGAGGGACAGGAGCAGTAGCACTGCCCAAGGCAAACACTAGCGCTACAGCCCCAGCATACCAATAAATCTTTTTGCTCAACTTAGAACCCAAACTACCAAAAAACTTACCCAACAATGTTTATAACAAGCGTTAAATATTTTGTATCCCCCTGCTCAGCGTGAACTCAGGCTATAACATATGTATTGCATATTATTGAACAGTGTGTTAGAGGAATAGTGACAAACGCTGATGATGTGAATGTTGTGTTTCCATTTTATTCTCATCAGATTTGTAGCTAGCATTTTACCTTATAAATCATTGTATTTTGCAGAATCCAGCACAACCTCACAGCCTATTCTTCAGTGTTTCCATCACGTATATTCCTCTTCTTTCTCCAAAACAACTTAGCTGGCGTTAAACAAGCTTCTCTTAGTGTTTGAAATAAAAGCTAACCTGCTGGCAAGAATGTAAGGGACTTTGCAGGAAAAAAAAAACCCAAACCCATGCCAGATTGACTGCTAGCAATTACTTGGAGCTGCTTGTCATACAGCAGATAATACAATCCATTCTGACTTTTGCATACAGAGCGATTGCTGTCTTTTTGTTAAGGTTCTTAATAAAAAATTCACCTTAATCCAGAGGTAGAAACTCCAAATACAGTGAAGTACTGCACACAACCTTGCTGTGTTACTTAAAGCTAAAAAGACTCCTGCAAATGCAGGGGTCTGGAAACAGACTAGAGGGATTTTCTCACCCAGCTTCCAAGGTATTAAGAGAAGTCTGAGCCTGGAGGGCAAATCGTTCTGTAATGCAGCCATCAGCTGATGCCTGGGAGTCTCTGCCTCTGTTTTCCTCTTCAGTTGCCCCTTTCCCAGCTGATAATGGAAGGCTCGCTTCAAACTCAAGGCTGGCTTTTCCTTGCAAGGTCTTGAGGACAGCAGCATGTGTGTCTGTACTTCACGCAGGCTCCTGTTCCTCTGCGCTGTGGTGGTAGAAAGGATAAAGGCTAATATGCAATGTTATTTTTAGCTTCATGAGTCATTCTTACAGGCAGTTAGTGTAACTTCTGTGCACATCTGTGCACATTCTCGCTTAGGTAATTTGGTTTGCCAACCCAGTGTGCCCAATACTTTAGTTCCCTGTAACAACGTAATTTCTACTGTAAAGAGCTGAGATTGCATAGCAGTGGAGTTATGGGATGCTGGGAGATATCTTTACGAAGATGTTTGTTCAATTTACAAGTAAATGCCCCCCAAACAATGTATGTTATTTCCAGCCAGGCACTTGATACTGGGTTTAAAAAGACTTTGTAAGGGTTTCTACTGGCTGTATTCATTCTGGAGGCCAAACTGGCATCTCGGCAGCTGCTTGCCATTCTCCTGTTTCTGAGTTCTCAGCAACATCTGATCACATCTCTAGCGTGCTGAAGGGTAGTGACTTCTCTTGATAAACTAGAAGGTGCATCTGTAAGATCATTCACAATGATGTTGCTTCTGCTGGACTACCGGGAGTACAGAAATCAGTAAAAACCTCTTTTGACTTAGCAGACGCCTCTTTGTAGTCAACAACACAGTGTCGTTATATTTAGAGCGTTCTTCAAGTTACAACCCACTGTATTGATTTATTTTAAACAAATGCTTTCAATTAAGTCAATGTATTTTTCCCTCACCTCCCACTTTCCCTGAAGTTAGACTGATTTGTATGACACACCGTTACTTTTATTAGCAGATCATAAAACATGCAGTGTCTCAAAGGAAAAGCTGTGCCTCCTTTTCACAGGCACTTAAGTGCCCTATAAACAAAATGGAGCCAGGGTGGTGGTCACCGTTAAAATTACTCTGCCCAAAGAATGGTAAAAAACCCCACTCCTAAGTAAGTGGGCGATTAATTACCCCCAAATAAGGAATTCTTACGAAGATCTGTGCTTGTTTGAACCTGTGCTTATGTAAGGATTATACTGCAGTATGCTTTTTATTCCGACTTACATCAGCTTTTGTGAACTAATTCCCAGATCAGTTAGGCATTCAGGCACAGAGAATAAAATGTAACTACTGTTGTATGTGAGATCCAACCAATTACACAAAAATGTGAACAAAAGCAGCACAAGAACACAAAAGTGTTCAGGCATCCATTATAAACAGTTCCAATTTCCTTTTTAAATGTCAAGTACAAAATATATATTTTACATGCAAATAACACTGGAGTGTTATTGCTAATATACTCCTGAAATTTCATTTTCTTAGCATGACCTTTCTTGCTAACAATAACTTACATTTTAATTAAATCTGTGGCCATTTTCATTTCATGCCAAATATCCCCATGCCGTATATTACTGAACTTTCACGTCAAGAAAGAAAGTTTAAAGGTCATAGGCTTAAATACTTACTTGAGTTCAACTTTTTTAATGATATGTGAAGGAAATTACATGTGTGTGCTATCCCTACTGGTTTGTAGAAACAAGGTTTTTGGGGTTTAAAACACCACTGCTTTCACTAAACTCTCTATGGCTATGTCAGGATGAGAGTGAAGTATTTGTGAAGGATTTAGCTTCACTGAAATACTCTCTCTGTCTTTACTTTTTGGTACTTACAGGTCTATCGCTTCTTCGCTAACACCTAAGGCTACTCTCTGTCTCAGTAATGAAGAAACGCATTCTGATTTTCTTTCCCAGGAAAAAATATTGCAACAGTTCTGAATTTAAAAGGCGAGGGGGTGCAGATTGTGTTCTGGTGTAAGCGATTGCAATCTGGCGAAAAGTCAATTTGGGCTTTTGAGGATATACACCCTTGTTCAGATGGAAAATAGTACGTTAATCTGTCAGGAAATTCAGGCTTCTTCATGCATAGATGCTACTTTTACTGTTGAATGGTCTCTCTGAGATGAATCCAGAATGTCACTTTGAGCGCGTTCCCCGAAGAAGGAGATACAGAAGATGCGTAATGAGAACCTGCCCGGCTCCCTTTCCCCAGACATACCCATGCTCTTTGCTTCTGCGCCGCCACAGACACGCTATCGATTATTGCTGGGATTTAACAAATCAGCTGCTCTGAGCTCTAGGAAACCCTGAAATCAAAACTTACTTGGTTTTCTCTGTAGATTTCTGTCACACACATATTTTTCATATCATTTCATTATGCATTCTCAATTCTCACCCCAGCCCCAAGCGTAGCAGTAGAATGTTGATAATTTAGACACTCATGGAGCATAAGGAACAAAGATGTATTTTAGAATTAGGTCTTGGCAGCTCAGCCTCTCTGCTGGAGCTCGCAGCATTTCTTAAAGGCTGTCTAATCCTTCAGGTTAGCTCCTGCGTGTCGGACGGGGAGCTTGGACCTTGCCTTTGGTGTTGAAATAGTCCCAGGCTCTGAAGCAGACCAGAGCTAGAAACTCTGGTTTAAGCTTTCTGTTAATTCTAGCTTTGAGACACATGCCAGCTGTAAAATTCTGTGTAGGTGTAGTGTCTTGGGAAGAAAATATATTTAGTTCTGACTCCAAAGCGCCACAAAATTATACAGATCTAGACTTTTGCTAGGTTGGTTATAGTGCACTTGGGGACCTATTTGGAAAGGACTTTTCGACACTGACCTCTGAGATCAGCAGAGAGTGAAGGGCGGAAAGGATGAATTCCTGGAGGCAGAGGATCTTTGCCATAATTACCTCATTGTTTGTTGGCTTTTTAATAGTACATTGACAGTGATGGTTGTCTTGTATCAAGTTAAAATGCTACAGTTGCTGTCTGCTAGTATAGCAGAATGACAGATCAAGAAGTAACTGGAAATCATCTATCATGTCTTAAAAGAAAAAATGTCTTCCTTGAAGTTTTAAACAGCCGTGAAGCTTGGATAGAGGGGGTTTTTTTAGGTATCAAATGAGTTTATTATATGGTTGAGTTTCCTTCTTACAGTATCTTGGGTATTACAAGGATAGTTTTATAAATACTCTATACCACTGACTTCAGTGACAGATGGCCTGAGGGCAAGTAACTTTACAGTATGATCTCCTGCTGTGTCTTCAAGATGCTGATAAGCTGCATTTACAACTCACGTTCTCCAGATCTGGAGTAAGTGCTTTTTGTGAAGTAAAGGTCTTCCTTAAACATTAATAACAGAAGGTGCTGTAGTTTCCCATTATGATTGGATCTCCAGAACTTTTTTGAGGACTCACCAGGAATCCATTTGAGGAATCCATTACTTTAAATATTATCTAAAAACAAAGCAAGTTTTTCTTAGTTGTCAGACATCAGACACGTGTTGGGCTTTTTTGTTGTTGATGTCTTTTTCTTTTTTTTTTTTTCTAAATTATATAACAATGACAAATGACAGACAAAAGTAAACAGAAAAAAAGCAGTGACAGGGCCCTAGCTATTCCTTATCATAAGGGAATCATCAGGCAGGGGAAGAAGATAAGCAATGAAGTGTATACCACTGGGCTCTGGATAACTAGAAGCAATTTTTGATCAGACTGAGCACTTGTTTCACATCAGCGCATTTCTAAATAAAATAAGAAACAACCCCATGGCACTGTGTTTATAAAAAGAAAAATATGGAGGGGGAAAAAAATAAGCAAGCCAAGAGTGTTATCCTACAGTTGCACCCAGTCATGTGAATAGAAGCTTAACAGTTTAATTAAGCTTGTTTGTGGTCTGTGTTTTGATTCTTGTGAGCTTTGAAGGAGGGCTCCCATAGCTTGTTATTGGGGCCAACTGGAAAAATTTCAAGTTTGGCTTCTGACCCAGGATTCTGATGCATCTTTTTGAACATCCGTGATGGCACATTGAGAGCAATGCCTGCAAAAGAAGAAACAGAAGATGGAAATTTGTCTAGTTACTCAAAGTTGGCAGTGAGCATATAGCTGCTGGGAAAGTTAAACTATCCTCAGAGTTTGCGTGCTTAAGACACAGGTAAGTGACAAAGCACTGGCTTGGGCGTTTCGTGTGTTCCCAGGTGAGGCAGCTGTGTCTCATAACAATTTTGGATGAGAAATGAAGAAGCAGAAAGAGGAGTAACTTGATTCTCCACCGTTAAAGTAGCAGCTGGAGAATAAATCAAGTGGAGCATCCTGCGTAAGCACTCATTCTAAAGAATAACACAGGTTTGTTAAAGAATAATGTATGTGACGTGCCTCCACTGATCTAAAACCTCTGAGTGGCCTGCAGCCAGAACCCTATAAAACATTCACTTATGCAAGTGAAAATTTGCCTGGCAATAAATGACTGTACTAATTAAATTTTGAAACGTGCTCTTAACCTTTTCACCTTATTAGAAAATAGTGAGGATCTGAATCTCCATTACACCTTGCCAGCTTCACAATGTAGTAAATCCCACCAGTTCTGTTTAGACGAACTGATGTGGTAGAAGAGAGAAACAAGGGAGAAAGGGCTGTGAAGGAATAGAAAGGTTTCAAAAAACATGTCTCCTTGAAACTAGCAATTCATATCTGGAGAATGCCTTAGCGTAGACACTCCGTGCTGGATAACGTTGTCTTGTGTGCTGTGCTTCCTCTTTCTGTGATGCTCAAGGAAAAAAAAAAAAAGAGTAGTTGTGACTACAGCAAGACTACAATTAGCATCTCACAACATGACACAAAAAAGTCAACTTGTATGTCTTCTGATTGCTAAATGAGGGCATGATTGTGGAGGTCAAACTCCATATAGATTGTTAGAGATGTAGCAGCTTTGACAGGAGCAGGGGAGAAAAGAATGTAATTGCCTGTACGTGTTATTCTGCTGCCTCATCACACACAAGCGTCTGTGTGGTGGTGCTAGGCTGTGCTGGGTCATTTTACCTTTGTGGGTAGCGAAGAGACAGGTTGCCCTAAGTAGTTGCTCCTGGCAGTCCTAGTTGTCTTCCTGAAAGAAAAAGATGCAGTTCTAAGAATTGCCCAGTGCCAGCTGGTTGGGAAAGGTAACTAACCGATTTTACAAACTGAGATGCTAAACCAATGAAGCAGGATCCTTACAATTGATTCTAAGCTTTGTTATTTTGTGGTTTTATAACTTTGTGCCCTTACTGCAAATGGACATTTCAGTCCAAGTTTTTATTATTACTATTATTTGTTATTATCTAGGGATAGAACTGACTCTGAATAACCTAAATGATTAAGCACTCCATTTTCTTCAGATTAAAACGTTTTTTGCAAGGGTCAGGTGGAAAATCTTTGGAGCATCTAACATATAAACTGTGAATTTCCCAGGACTCCGTATGAGAACTGCTGAGTCTGAAGGGCCTAGCTTTAAGTGCTTTTCCCACAAAACCAACGTTTATGTTAGAATCGTAGGATGGTTTGGGTCAGAAAGGACCTTAAAATGTCACCTAGTTCCAGCCTCCCTGCCATGGGCAGGGACACCTCCCACTAGACCAGGTTACTCGGGTTAGACCTTCCCATGCTACAAGGTACCATTTTTCTGTGTTTTCTCAAAACTGTAAATATTTTAAATATATAAAAATGTTACCTTGCTAAAACAATTCATAATGTCTTGCAATCTAAAAACCCATAATGGAACCAAACCCAGAGATCAGTTTAATTACCAGCTATCATAATGCCTCAGAGATCAGTCACAGGGTCAAAACATAGAGTTTCCAAATGTATGAGTTAATGTTCTCGTAGCACTTCCCGCCTCCTGGCTGGAAAGCAAGAGATAAGCCCAGGTTAAGGCTGGGACTTCCAAAATTTTGGTTCTTGGTACATCTGGGCTGC